>NW_026596051.1:1394049-1416900 GCF_907164565.1 Psammomys obesus
ATCTATCTATCTATCTATCTATCTATCTATCTATCTATCTATCTATCATCTATCTATTGGTAGTTTTTTTATTTAACTTTATTTTTTATAATTTATTCACTTCACATCCCAATTGTAGCCCCTGCCTTGTCACCTCCCAGTCCCAACCTCCCTCCTTCTTCCCGCTTTCTCCTCCCCCACTTCTTAAAAAGGGGGATCCCTTCTCCCCTACCATCTGATCCCAGCCCATCAAGTCTCATTAGGACTGCTTGCATCCTCTTTCTCTGTGGTCTGCCAATATCTCCCACCTCCCAGAGTAATGCAATCAAAGAACTGGCAACAGAGTTTATGTCAGAGACAGCCCCTGCTCCCCTTACTGGGTCACACACATGGAGACTGAGCTCCGCATGGGCAGTATCTGAGCAGGGGTCAAGGTTCTTGTTTGGTGCATCAGTCTCGGCAGGTCCCTACGGGCCCAGATTTGTTGGCTCTGTTGGTCTTCTTATGGATCTCCTGTCTACTCTGGATCTTTCTATTCCCCCAGTATTTCCTACAACTCCCTGTGCTCTGCCGAAAGTTTGGCTGTGAGTCTTAGAATCTCCTTCAATCCCCTGTTGGTTGGAGTCTTTCACTGGACATCTATGGTAGTTTCCCATCCTGTCCCTTCTCTTTGACCACTTCTGGTATCTATTCTATTTGCTCTTCTGTTTGAAAATTAAGCATCCTCTCTAGGATCCTCTTTATTATTTAGTTTCTTTTCATCTGAGGATTATATTATGGTTATCTGATATTATTTGGCTAGTATCTACTTATAAGTAATATATTACATGTATGTATTTCTGGTTCTGTGTTACTTCAGATGATCTTTTCTTCTCCCATGCCCCTTTCCAATTCCAATGTTAGGAGAGGTCCTCCTCCCCTTCCCTTGGACCCTAGCCTATCAGGTCTCATTAGTACTGGTTGCATTATCTTCCTCTGTGGCCTGGCGGAGCCAGCCACTGAGTTCATGGCAGAGACAGCCCCTGTTCCCTTTACTAACGAACCCCTTTGGACCTGAGCTGCTATGGGCTACCTCTGTGCAGGGGTTCTAGGTTATTTCCATGTGTGGTTATTGGTTGGAGTATCAGTCTCAGAAAAGACCCCTGTGCCCAGATATTTTGATTCTGTTGCTCTCCTTGTGGAGCTCCTCTCCTCTCTATCTCCCCTTCTTTCATAAGATTCCCTACACTCTGCCCAAAGTTGGCTCTGAGTCTCAGCATCTGCTTTGATACCCTGCTGAGGAGAGTCTTCCAGAGGCCCTCTGTGGTAGGCTCCTGTCCTGTTCCCTCTTTTCTCCTGCTTCCAATGTGTCACCGTTTGTCTCTCTGAGTGAGGATTGATCATGTTACCCAGGGTCCACCTTATGCTTAGCTTTGTTAGGTGTACAGATTTTAGTGTGTTTATCCAATATTATATGTCTAATATCCACATATAAGTGAGTATATACCATGTGTGTCTTTCTGCTTATGGGATACCTCACTCAGGATGATCTTTTCTAGATCCCACCATTTGCCTGCAAATTTCATGATTTCCTTGTTTTTTTATTGCTGAGTAGTATTCCATTGTGTAAACATACCACAATTTCTCTATCTATTCCTCAGTTGAGGGACAAATGTGTTGCTTCCAGGTTCTGGCTATTACAAATAAAGCTGCTAAGAACATGGTTGAACAAATGTCCTTCTTGTGTACTTGAGCATATTTTGAATATATGCATAGGAATGATATAGCTGAATCTTAAGGTAGCACTATTCCTAATTGTCTCTGAAAATGCCAGATTGATTTCCAAAGAGGTTGTGCAAGTTTACATTCCCACCAGCAATGGAAGAGGGTTTGCCTTTCTCCACATCCTCTCCAACATGTGTTGTCACTTGAGTTTTTCATCTTGGCCATTCTGATGGATGTAAGGTGAAATCTCAGGGTCATTTGATTTACATTTCCCTGATGACTAAGAACATTCTTTAAGTGTTTCTCTGCCATTCTATATTCCTCTATTGAGAATTCTCTGTTTAGCTCTTTACTCCATTTTTAAATTGGATTAGTTGATTTGTTGCTTTATAACTTCTTGTGTTCTTTATATATTCTGGATACAGGGTCAGATATAGGGTTGGTGAAGATCCTTTCCCAGTCTGTAGGCTGTCCTTTTGTTCTAATGACAATGTCCTTTGCTTTACAGAAGCTTTTAAGTTTCATGAGGTCCCAGTTTTTGATTGTTGATCTTAGAACCTGTGCAGTTGGTATTCTGTTCAAGAAGTTGTCTCCTGTGCCAACGAGTTCAAGGCTCTTACCCACTCTTTCTTCTAATGGATTTATTGTGTCTAGTTTTATATTGAGGTTTTTGATCCACTTGGACTTTTTCTACATGTAGACAACCAGTAAGACTTGCACCATTTGTTGAAGATGCTATCTTTTTTCCATTGTATGGTATTGGCTTCTTTATCAAAAATCAAGTATGCATAGGTGTGTGGGTTTATTTCTGGGTCTTCTATTCGATTTCATTGATCCACTATTCTATTTCTATGCCAGTACCATGTAGTTTTACTACTATTGCTCTGTAGTACAGTTTGAGATCAGGAATGGAGATACCTCCAAATGATTGTTGTTGTACAGGATTGTTTTTGCAATTTTGTTTTGTTTTGTTTTTTCCCATGTGAAGTTGAAAATTGTTTTTTCAAGGTTTGTACAGAATTGTGTTGGTATTTTGATGGTTATTGCATTGAAACTGTAGTTTGCATATGGCACGATGGCCATTTCCACTATGTTAATCCCACTGATCATGAGCATGGGAGATCTTTCCATCTTCTGATATCTTCTTCAATTTCTTTTTTCAGAGACTTGAACTTTTTTTCAAACAGGTCTTTTACTTGCTTGGTTAGATTCACTACAGGTCTTTCACTTGCTTGGTTAGAGTTATTAGTGGCTATTGTGAAGGGCTCTTTTGTCTTTCATATACAGGAGGGCTACTGATTTTTTTTTTAGTTAATTTTGTATTCAGCCACTTTGCTGAAGGTGTTTATCAGCTGAAGGAGTTCTCTGCTATAATTTTTGGGGTCATTCATGTATATGATAGTGATACTTTGACTTCTTCCTTTTTGATTTGTAACCCCTTGATCTCCTTTAGTTGTGTTATTGCTCTAACTAGGACTTGAAGTACCAGGTTGTTGAGATACAGAGAGAGTGGGCAGCTTTGCCTTGTCTCTGATTTCAGTGGGACCTATTTAAGTTTTTCTCCCTTTAGTTTGATGTTGGCCATAGGCTTGCTGTATATTGTCTTTACTATGTTTAGTTATGTGCCTTGTATCCCTGATCTCGCCAAGATTTTAAACATGAATCAGTGTTGGATTTTGTCAAATAATTTTTTGGCATCTAAAAAGATCACCATGTAATATTTTTCCTTCAGTTTGTTTATATGGTGGATTATATTGATGTATTTCTGTATATTGAACCACCCCTGCATTCCTGGGATGAAGTCTACTTGGTCATGATGGGTGATATCTTTTATGTGTCTTTTGATTCAGTTTGCAAGTATTTTATTGAGTATTTTTGCATCAGTGTTTATAAGAGAGATAGGTCTGAAGTTCTCCTTTTTTGTTGGGTCTTTATGTGGTTTAGGTATCAAGATGACCGTGGCTTCATAGAATGTAATGTTCCTTCTGTTTCTATTTTGTGGAATAGTTTGAAGAGAATTGGACTTAGCTCTTTTTTGAAGATGTGGTAAAATTCTGAACTTAAACCTTCTGGTCCTGGATTTTTTTTTTGTTGTTTGTTTGTTTGTTTTAAGGAATACTTTTGATGACTGCTTCCATTTACTTGGGCGATATAGGAGTATTTAATCTATTTACCTGTTCTTGATTTAATTTTGGTAAATGGAATCTATCAAGAAAATTGTCCATTTCATTTAGATTTTCAAATTTTGTGGCAAATAGGCTTTTGTAGTGAGACCTAATGTTTGTTTGGATATCCCCAGTGTCTGTCCTTATGCCCTACTTTTTGTTTCTGATTTTGCGAATTTGGATAATTTATCCCTGCCTTTAAGTTAGTTTGGCCTTACCTAACTAAAATCTTGTTGATTTTCTCAAAGAGAAAATTGGTCTCATTGATTCTTTGAATTGTTTTCTTTGTTTCTAATTCATTGATTTCAGCTCTGAGTTGGATTATTTCCAATCATCTACTCCTCTTGGGTGTGTCTGCTGCTTCTTCTTCCTACCCCTCACCCCCTGCCTCAGGCTTTTAAGTGTGCTGTTAAGTTGCTTGTATGAGATTTTTCAAACTTCTTTTTGGGGGCACTAGGTGCTATGAACTTTTCTCTTAGTACTGCTTTCATTGTGTCCCATAAGTTTGGGTATGTTGTGCCTTCATTTTCATTGAATTTTAAGAAGTCTCTAATTTTTTTCTTCCCCTACCAAGCTATTATTGAGTAGAGGGTTGTTCAGTTTCCATTTGTATGTAGGCTTTTTGTTATTTCTGTTGTTGTTGAGGTCTACTTTTAGGCCATGGTGGTCTGATAAGATATAAGGGATTATTTCAATCTTCTTGTATCTATTGAGGCTTGCTTTGTGCCTGATGATATGGCCAATTTTTGAGAAGGTTCCATGAGGTGCTGAAAAGAAGGTATACTCTTTTGAATTTAGGTGAAAAGTTCTGTAGACATCTATTAGGTCCATTTGATTTAGGACTTCTGTAAGCATCGTTATTTCCCTATTTAGCTTCTGTCCAGATGATCTGTCCCTTGGTGTGAGTGGCGTGTTGAAGTTTCCCACCATTGGGTGTTGCAATTGATGTGTGATTTCAGCTTTAATAATGTTTCATTTACAAATGCAGGTGCCCTTGTATTTGTGGCATATATGTTCAGAATTGTGATGTCCTCCTGGTGGATTTTTCCTTTGATGAGAATGTAGTGCTCCTCCTCATACTTTTGATTAATTTTGTTTGAAACTCTATTTCATTAGATATTAGATTAGCTACCCCAGCTTGTTTTCTGGTTCGTTTGGTAGAAAAACATTTTTCCAGCCCTTTGCCCTGAGACAGTGTTTATCTTTGTTGCAGAGGTGTGTTTCTTGGATGCAGCAGAATGTTGGATCCTCTTTCCACAACCATTCTGTTAGTCTTTGTCTTTTTATTGGAGAGTTGAGTCCATTGATGTTAATAGATAATAGTGATCAATGAATATTAGTTTCTTTTGTTGTGGAGTAGGTGGTGTTACTGAATTTCTATTGTTTTCTTTTAATTTTTTATTGTGAAGTTACCTATATCCTGTATTTTCTTGGGTACAATTGATTTCCTTGGTTTGGAGTTTTCCTTCTAGTATCTTCTATAGGGCTAAGTTCTTGTTTAGATATTAAATTTAATTTTGTCATGGAATATTTTGTTTACGCCATCTATGTTGATTGAAAGCTTTGCTGGGTATAGTAGTCTGGGTTGGCATCTGTGGTCTCTTAGGATCTGCATGACATCTTCCCAGGCCTTTCTGGATTTCATAGTTTCTGTTGAGAAATCTGATGTGATTCTGATAGGTCTACCTTTATTTGTTACTTGGCACTTTTCCTTTGCTGCTTTTAATATTTTTTCTTTGTTCTGTAGATCTAATGTTTTGACTATTTTGTGATGTGAGGAGTTTCTTTTCTGTTCTAGTTTATTTGGTGTTCTGTAGGCCTCTTGTATGTTAATGGTCATCTCTCTCTTTAGGTTGGGAAAATTTTCTTCTATGATTTTCTTGAAAATATTTTCTGGACCTTGGAGCCTGGAATCGTCTTTTTCATCTATTCCTATTATTCTTAGATTTTGTCTTTTTATGGCATCCCTGATTTCTTGGCTGTTTTGTGTTTGGAACTTTTCCAATTTTACTTTTTCTTTGAGAGATATATCAGTTTCTGCATTATATCTTCAGGACCTGAGATTCACTTTTTCATCTCTTGCATTCTATTGGTGATGCTTCCCTTTGTGGTTCCTGATATTTTCTTTAAGTTCTTCAGCTCCAGGGTTTTCTCTGTTTATGTTTTCTTTCTTGATTCTAATTCTGTTTTCATATCTTACACCATTCCCTTCATCTGTTTGAATGTGGATTCTTGTCTTTTCATAATAGCCTCTAATTTTTATTTTCATCTTAATCACCATCCATTTGAATTGTATAGTAAAATGGTATTTCATTAATTTGTAGACAACACATCTGATTTGATTTTTGTTTTCATCTTTCAGTTTACTCATGGAAATTACTTGTTGTTTTGCATTGATGTATTTGTCTTAAATTTATAGTTTTAAGCTACTTTTTCTTACCTCAGGGGATCCGTTTAAATTGCTTTAATGCTTTTTATTTGTTTTAATTTTGTTTGGCTTTTAGATTTCTTGCCATTAATTCATGGTCCTTTGTTGGAGTATCTGTCTCAGAAAAGAACCCTGGGCTCAGATTTTTGTTTCTGTTCCTCTCCCTGTGGAGTGCCTGTCCCTTCCAAGTCTCTCTATCTTCCCCTTCTTTCATAAGATTCCCTGTACTCTGCCCAAAGTTTGGCTATGAGTCTTAGCATTTGCTTTGATACCCTACTGGGTAGTCTTTCTGAGGCCCTCTTTGAGAGGCTCCTGTTCTTTTCCCCTTTTTCCCTCTTCTGGTATTTATTCCATTTGCCCTTCTGAATAAGGATTGATCATCTTATCCAGGCTCCACCTTCTTGTTTAGCTTCTTTAGGTGTACAGATTTTAGAATGATTATCCTATATTATATCTCTAATATCCACTTATAAGTGAGTGGATATACCACGTGTGTCTCTGCTTCTGGGATACCTCATTTAGGATGATCTTTAAAAGTCCCTTAACCCATTTTTTTAAAAAAAGAATTGTTTTTTTTCTTGATATTTATATTGTTGAGTTATTAGTATATTCTAGATGTTAATCCTGTGTTAGATACGTAGATAGAAAATATTTTCTCCTATTTTGTGGGCTACCTCTTCACTTAATTAACAATTTCTTTGTTCTGTACATAAGACTTATATATTCACAATATCTTATTTGTTTATTGTTGACCTTATTCACTGAATGCCTGGACTCTCAGACACAAAGTCCTTACCTTTACATAAATATTGACATATTTGTTCTACTCTTTCCTTAAACAGTTTCAGAAACTCAGGCCCTGGATTAGTATTATTTGCAGTTAAATTTTTTAGGATAAGTAAGAAATATGGATATAGCTTAATTGTTCTACATGTAGACATCCATTTTCCCCAGTACCATTGTTGAAGCTTTTGCTTTTCCACCAATATACATTTTTGGCATCTTTTTAAAGAAAATGGCTTTCAATTATATGAACTTATGTCTTTGTCTTCTATTTCACTGATACATGTGTCTGTTTTTGTGCCAGTAACACCACGTTTTTGTTACTATGACTGCGCAATATTATTAACTCGATATCTGGGATTACGGTACCTACAACGGTATTCTTTTTGCTCAGGGTTTCTTTCATAATCCAGGGCCAGTTTTCCTCATTATACATTTTAAGATGTTTTTCTATTTCTATAAAGAATTATGTTGGGATTTTTTTAAACCAGGAGTTCATTGAAGCCATTGGTAGGTTTTGCTAAGATGTTCATTTTCACAATGTCAGTCTTAATTACCATTAAGCATTTTGTCTTCTGGCTTCTTTCTCAGTTTCTTTTCTTTCTTTCTTTTTTTTTTTTTTTTTAGTATGTTATGGTTTTCATTGTGATGGTCTTTAACCTCCTGGGTTATTATTATTTACTGGCATTTTCTTATTTTTAAGATATCATAAATGGGATGGTTTCCAAGACTCTTTTCTTGGTAGGATGCCTTTGGATTAAAGGAGGAGCTACTGATTTGGGTATGTTCCTTGTGTATCCTCCCAATTTGCTGAATGGGTTTATCATTTTGATAAATTTTCTGTTGGAATCCTTAGGTCTCTTGTGTATAGAGTCATTGTCATCTACAAATATAGATAATATGACTTCTTCCTTTCCTATTTGTATTACTTTTCATTTCTTTTCTTGTCTTTCTGCTCTGGCTAAGACTTTAAACACTGTTTTGTTTAGGAGTGAACAGAGGGATATCTTTGTCTTGTTCCTGATTTTAGTGAGGATACTTCACATTTGTCTGCACTTGGCATGAAGTTATCAGCTATACATTCCTCATGTAGGTCAGGTAGTATTTGTTCATTATTATGTTGACATGAGTTCCCTCCATCCCTCGTGTCTCCAAATGCCTGGCATTCTTCCATAGTGTTCAGCTGTTGAACTAAAGTCTATTTGCTTGGAAGGCAAAGTGCTTTACCTATTGAGCTGGCCACTTACACCTGTGCTTTCTGATTTCTGTCACTTGATGTTTTTATGCTTTATATATCTGAGATTCATTCATGTTGTTGCAAATATCCTTGGCTTATTTCTTTGTACTCTCAAGTAGTATCTCCCTGTGTGTATATATTGTGATTTTCCTACTTTGTTTATTTTGTTGATGAATTTTTGGGCTTTCTAAAATATGTTCTAATTTTTTCCTCTTTTAGTCCCACACTAATAATATTCAATTAGACAACTTCCTAAACATTTTTTAAATCCCTCGTAGGTGGTTAGGTGACAGTAGAAAGTATATAAGTTTAATTTTATCACAATCATACAATTTCCAGAGGTTGTGACTCTCTTCTATAAACAATATGCATTTATTCTATTCAATCCATATTTCACTAACATATAATTTTGTTGAATTTAATTATTTTATTCTAGTTATAATTGAACTGTGTGTTATTATGATTTTAACCTGACTTTTATTGATAAGAAATGGCATGAACACATTTTTTCTTGTGATTTTGATAATTTGTTTGTAATGTGTCCAGGTCTTATCGATTTTTTTAATTGAGTTGAAGGGTTTATTTATACATGTGGATACAAGTTTTATGTCAAATAAATTAATTATAAATATTTTTGAGGCTTCTTAACATTTTGACTTAATGATCATGTTTCAAATATATCATAAGAATATAAATCAAAGGCTAGAAAAGAGGTCAGCATTTAAAATATTAACTGGTGAAAATTATTTATGATACAGTTTTTTATTACTCCACTTTAAACTATCACTTCTATTTTTACTTCATCTATAGCATTGTTTTTTCTTTTAAAATGGTCTTTCTTATTTCTCACCTTTTCTTCCTTCTGTAGTGTATATTATAATGCACAGCTCAGATCTTTGTTCATAGATATAGCACATAGACATATGTTCAAAACATAACCATTTACTTCTCATGTTCAGCAGGCATAAAAGCATTACATCCCACATTACCATCTGTGGAAAGATGCATCACGCAATGCCAAGGTCTGTTCCTTGGTGGTCCAAATCCAGGCAATGACCCACAACTCAACTCTTACCATACTCTACATCATGATGTTACCATACTCTACAGCCCATGATGCTGTTTGTTCTGTGCACTCCAGCCTCCTTTCCTGCCCTCTGAGAGCCACTGAGCCTCCTGCACGAAGTCTCCCTCTCAGACTTTGTGTAAGAGAGCTCAATGTATACTGCCCAGTGGGATCATATATGCATTCAAGTATCAAGACTTACAAAGCTGGATATGATGAAATCAAAAGAAAACAACTGCATCAAAAGCAGGATATATTGATTTTTAGGGGGTGGGTATGAAGCATCAGTTATTTGTAAAGCACAGTCATATATATTTAGTCAGCTTTCCTGAATATAGATTTTCTTAAGACTCATATGGCAAAATGCTAATATTCAGTGTGCTCAAAGGTGTCAGGAGGTAGATATTATGTGTGTTATGAGACCGTGTAGGTAGAGCCCTTATGAGAAGGATAGTGTTCTTTTCTTTTTATTTTTCTTGACTGTGTCTTTACTGGGTATCACACTTTTTCCTTCTCATGGTGATACCTTTAATCTTAGTCTATTTAATCATTAAATCCTTCATTCAGCATTGTTCCACAGAACTCATGTTATTACATTTAAATGAGCATAGCATGTGATTTCTTGAGTATTTAACAAACTGTGGGCCCTTCAAGAGACATTTTGGATCAAAAATATTTCTAGACATGTTAGCATGATTAACCTTCTAGTACATAAATATGAATTATTTCCTCAGTTATTTGTGTTGTGTTTAATTTCTTTAAATAATGTTTTATAGGTTTTAGTATGCTGATTTCTTATAACTTTTGTTTATTCTACTTCTACGTATTATATTTTGTTTTTTCATGCTATTATCGGCTGGTTTACGGACACCTGATTTTTTACAAAGATGCCAAAACCATAAAATGGATAAAAGATAGCATCTTCAACAAATGGTGCTGGGCTAAAATTCTTTTTAAGATAGTTCATTGTTGTTATCTATTATACATTGGTGTTGCCATTGCTAACAATTTTGGTAGGTGCCAATGTTTCAAATTTCTTCACTGCAGAATTGACTTGGAAGAGGCATACTGCTATAGTTGTTGATACCTGGCTAAAATTTTCCTATTCTCACAAAAGAATACTGCTTTTATTGAGACTAGAGTAAATACCAACTTACTGTTATTCATGAATATTCTTAGGATGCGTAGACACATCTATCTCTGACCATGTTTGTTCTATTATTGTAGCAGCAAAAATGGAAAATAATGTAAAAATCAGTGCATATGGTAATCACATTGTATAAAAGTGTGTTTATTACTCACTGCTCAGTACGTAATGAAGTTAGTGTTTCACCAAACTTTAAGGTCTATTCATTTCTTATTTTGTTTCTCCTTTTTAACTTTTAAATTTGTTTTACATGTATAGATGCTTTACCCACATGCGTGTCTGTACCATGTGTGCCTGGTGTGCATGGAGGCAGGAAGAGGGTGTTGGGTCCCCTATAACTGGAGGTATAGATTGTTGTGAGCTATCATCTATGAACTGAGAATCTAGCACAGGTTCTCAAGTGTGTGTGTGTGTGTGTGTGTGTAACAGCTGAGCCATCTTTGGAGCCCCAAGTTTCTCTGGCTCTTATGACAGCATTGTCCAGCTTCTCTCTTGGCTCCAATCTCTTTTGTGGTTCTATTGTTTTTTTGATAAAGATGACGTGAATTTGTCATAGTCTTTCAACCCAAATCTGAGTACAAGCATTTAGATTGTGCTTCCCACACCTTCACCACTCATGGGTCCAGTTGGTTTTAAGGCTAAGTCAGGCACGTTAATACAAGATTAAACTTCTTAGCAAGGCAAATGACATCCCCAGGAAGATACAAATTATTTTCTAATATTTCTTTTGTTTTACAAAAATGAGTTATTTTTGATGGAGCTGGTGATTGTCTTTGACACTAAATTTTATGTCATATAAAAAATCTTTCCTCTACTAATATCATTATCACAATTTCTTGCCTCCTTGTCAAATCTTTTTTTATTAATTTTTATTTTTTATATTAATCACAGGTTATTTAATTTGTATCCCAGCAGTAGCCCCCTCCATCATTCCCTCCCAATCATACTCCTCCTCCCTCCCCCTTTCCAAGTTCACTGCTAGGGAGGTCCTCCTCTTTCATTTGACCCTAGCTTATCACATATCTTCAGGACTGGCTGCCATGTCCTCTTCTGTGGCCTACCAAGGCTGTTACCTTAGGTGGGGGAGGGGTTAAATGAGCTAGTCATTGAGTTCATGTCAGAAATAGTTCCTGTTCCCCTTACTAGGAAAACCCACTTGGATACTGAGCTACCATGGGCTACTTCCGAGCAGTGGTTTTTGGTTATATCCATACATGGTCCTTGATTAGAGAAACAGTTTCATAGAGGATCCCTGTGCCCTGATATATTTTGTTCTTGTGGAGCTCCTGTCATTTCCCAGTCATATTAACTCCCCCTTTTATTGTATGATTCCCTGCACTCTGCCCAAAGTTTGGTTAGTCTTAGCATCTGCTTCGATACACTTCTAGGTAGAGTCTTTCAGAGGCCCGCTGTTGTAGGCTCCTGTCCTGTTTCTTGTTTTCTCCTACTTCCCATGTCCATCCTATTTGTCTTTCTAAGTGAGGATTGATCATCTTACTCCGGGTCCTCTTTCTTGTTTATCTTCTTTAGGTGCACATATTTTAGTATGTTTATCTTATCTTATAGGTCTATATAAGTGAGTAGATACCATGTGTGTCTTTCTGCTCCTGAAGGAGGGGGGGCATCACAGGAGCAGAGAACTTTTTGTCAAATCATTTGACAATTTGTTGGCTTTTGATCTATTCTGGTGCTAGTCTGAGTAAACTTAAAATTTGTGTACCTAAAAGAATTATTTATAAATGGACTAGCATACAACATGGACTGAAGAGTGCTCAGTGATTATTTAAATTGTCTGCACTGGGAAATATAATGATGCAGTTAACCTGAGGCAGTTAACTCAGGTTTCTTGGTAGTTACAACCGAGAACAAAAGGAAACTTCCAATTTATTAAAATTCTAATAAATTTTCCTAATTGAGTTTTTTCACTAAGTTTCTTTTTAATATTGATCATGTAAAACATGTTGAGATTCACCATTTTAAACAAGACAGTCTTAATGTGTCTCTTAAAGGCTCAGTGACTGAAACCATATCTTATTCCTTTTAGAGCCAAGTTATAAGGCTGGATATGCTCATATCCCATATATATATATATATATATATATACATGGGTTGATTAGATGTGAGTTTGTTGATCTTAAAGTTGATATACAAAAACACTGAGCAATCACTTATTAGAGTTAAACTTGAACATTGTACTGCTCTGTTTGTGTAATCACTAACTTTCCCTGTTCTTGGAAGCAACATGCTGTGTCAGTTTCATTCTTGAACCCATTGCTGTCCATAGTGCTTGAACCATACTGCCACCAGATTTCTGGTGTTTCAAAAATAGTTTAGATATTTAAAAAAAAACATGAACAGGTACTAAGAGTTTCTTTTTTTAATTAATGATAGGATTTTTTTCTAAGAAGCCACATGGCAAAATAGAGTTGCAGCATGCTGCAGGTCTGGGTGCCACTTACTGTTTCTTGTCAACAAACTCTGGGAATCATTTGTTATAAGTCCACCTATAATGGATGGAAGAGTCAAATAAAGCACTACACGTATAAATAATAACTTTTGAACAACTCGTGTCGATTCAGGAGAGGCATATGCAAGCTTACTGGCTATTTCAGACTCAACTTGTCTAATACAGCATTGTGACTCAAGGGTGTCTGACGATGTAAATAAGCAGCTGGACAAAATGAGAGATAGGACAAGGTTCAATTATGAAAAACAACCATCTCGTGTCAGCCTCAACACCATTGTCCTTATCACTCCTTTCCTGCTACAGCTGAAAGAAAAATGACACCCAAGGAAGAGTGAGGACAAAGCAGCCCACACTTCCCTCTGAAAACCTGCATCTGTGCTGGGAGTTCTGGAAGCTTTCTCATAAGTAGAGGCAGGCTATGAGGAGAAAAGAATTTTCCAACCTAGATCTTTGAGAGGAGATGGGGTGAGACAGGTCTAGTGAATAAATAGGTGAGAAGGTGCCCAAAGGGTACACACTCATTCGAAACGTAAGTGTGAACTTTGAGATAAGAAACGAGGCCTGGCTCAACACAGATTAGTGTTTTTAAGTCTCCGGTTTTGAATTTTAAGGAGACAATTTGACTTGCTTTGTCCTATAGCTCAAGCTTGTAACTTGGCTTATTTGATGATAGCCTATTGCTCCTGCTTAATTTCCTTTGTTGTCATTTAAATTTAACAGAGTGTCTGCTGTGACCATCTTCCTGTATGGCTGCTATGGGTAGTAGCATCAGCAGGCCAGGGAAACACTGTTCTCCAGATCTCAAATTTTAGTCCATTCCCTCCCTGCAGCTCATTGCCATCATTCTTTGAGTGAACTGGAACATACTCTGTTTTTTGTTTGTTTGTTTTTCTCCTTAAGCAGGGATTTGAAATTATTTCTCCAAAAGTAATTTTGAAATTAGTTTTTTCATGTGAGTGCTACTAAGATGTTTGTTTAAAACTCTTAAAAGAAACATGAAAGATACCCTTGGCACTAATAGACTTAGGGGAAGAAGTTTACAGAAGTGGATTTTTGGAAATCTTGGTCAAATATCACTTTTGGTTTGCCTTTGGACAGGATATATGAAGTACTTATGTGTCTGGCGATGGAAGGAAGACCAGTCACTGGTTCCTTTCTTGGAAAATAAGTTAAGTACTGAGCACTTTCTAAAGAAAAGACACACTTGAAAAAAATAAAAGAAAGAATAGACATAACAGTGCTCCTAGAGAATACAAGCCTCTTTGAGACACACAATCAAATAGCATCACTTTCTTAACTCGTGATTTGACATTTAGTGGAGTAGCAGCATGGGAATTTTATAGCCAACACCCCAACATAACTTCCGCTTAAAATCTTTCTAGTTCAAGATACCAGCCATAGTTTTGGAAGTACTTGGGTTAAAATGGTGACTGGGTTGTCGAGAAAAGAGAGATAACATCTCACACTCCTCAAACTTCACAATCAGATTTGTTTTCTGTGTAATCCCAGGTCCCAGGTTCATGTAGCACTGTCTGTGGGAGGACCAGAGAGCCTCTCATGCTGACATCACAGGGCTGAGGGGCACCCTGACCTCCCTAAGAAACCAGATAGAGCCAGTAAGGGTCTCATTATGGTAGGTCAATAAGAGAGCAATAAAACACAAGTCCTCAAAAATCTAATGGCTTGATTACCTTGGAGAGACCTATTTTCCAGCACATTAATGGCTTTCTCTAACCTTCTCTTGATTTCTTCAGTGAAAGGAAAAGCAGACACATAGTAAAAAAAATGACAGTCTAATGCAGCACTGTTTAGGGGAACTTAAGAAAGGATCCAAAAGTAAAAATAAAAATATACTGGAAGCAAGACTCTGAAAATTGACCTTTGTATTCCACTCTTCGGCATGCTCTAGTCATTAGTAGCAAGTCACCCATGGATAATGGCCAGGAAGAGGTTGGATGCTGGCAGGTAGACCTTCGTATACCTTTATATATGATCTTTATATATACATAAAGACCTGTTGCTGTTAACAAGGAAATGTATGTCAATTGCTTCCCCCATTTAATGGGATAGAACCTTTCATAAGTGTAAATCAGACGCATTTAGTTAGGTCTCTTACCCTTACAATGTTATCCTGAGCTAGAAAGCCCAAAGAATTGGATACATTCTCATTTCCAGAGGCTTAAGTGGAAGAAATGGCTCTCCATCATGATTTCCCCCTGAAGAGAAAATATTCCAAAGACGTCTTGGCAAGTGGAATTCCTCATTTACTCTGAAGCACTGGGTTTCTTATCAGGTAAAACTGTTTTGTTTGTTTGTTTGTCTTTTGAAAAAAAATGAATCCCATAGTTGAGGAACTCTAAAATTTTAAAGAAATCTTGGGTTCTTTTATTTTATTCTGTTTTGGTCTTTTTACTTTATAACTTTTGACATCAGTTTTTGTTGTTGTTGTTTATTTTGTTTTCTGTTATTTTTTTCTTAGCAAGAATTGAACTTCTGATTATTGAAAATTTTTAAAGAGTTCTTTTAATTTTATTCATTTTTCTTCTATGTGCTTGAGTGTGTTGTCTGTATATATAGCTGTGTGCCAAATGTATATAATATTGTAATATAATATTAAAGACTTGGAGAAAGTTTAGGTTATACAATATTTTATATTCATATATTAACATAAAATCTTTGGAATGGATAATAAAGGAATTGTTTTGGTTAAAAAAAAAAAACAAGAGTTAATCTGCACGTGATGCATTCTCTGCACGAAGATGCAGGGCTAGAGCTACCTAGGTCTGAAAGGGCTCTTGGAAGGACAGCTTCTAGGCTTACGACAGGAGACCCCAGAAATTGCTTAAAAGTGAACCTGCCACAGAGAACCTCTGAAAGGCTCTGCCCTGCAGACTATCAAAGCAGATGCTGAGAATTATGGCCAACTGTTAGGCAGAATGCATGGAATCTTATGTAAGAAGTGGAAAATAGTAAGATCTGGAGAGGACAGGAACCCCACAAGGAGAGCAACAGAACCAGAAAATTTGAACACAGGGGTCTTTCCAGAAACTCATACTCCAACCAAGTACCTAGAACCCCTGCACAGATGTAGCCTATGGCAGTTTAGTGTCCAAGTGGGTTTCATAGTAATGGGAAGAGGGACTGCCTCTGACATAATCTGATTGGACTGCTCTTTGATCATCTCCCCCTGAAGGGGGAGCAGCCTTACCAGGCCACAGAAGATGACAATGCAGCCACTCCTGATGAGATCTGATAGACTAAGATCAGAAGGAAGGAGAGGAGGACCTCCCCTATCAGTGAACTTTGGGAGGGGCATGTGTGAAGAAGGGGGAGGGAGGGTGGGACTGGGAGGGGAGAAGGGAAAGGCTTATGGGGGGATACAAAGTGAATAAAGTGTAATTAATAAAATAAAATTTAAAAAAGTGAAATAAAGTCACTCCACTTGCAGGCTCTACAAACTTTTTACCTTTAGGCCTCAGCAATTACAAACTACTTTATTGGTTTGTGGGTGGGTCCATTCCAAAAGTTTGACTCAATTATCAGGGGAACTCTTACCCTCTTGTCTTTACTAAACACGCCCAATACCCAGTCCCATATATTCCTTAAGGTTGCTGGATTTAGTAAATACAAATACAGAACATAAAGTCAAGTTTAAATTCCAGCTAACAAAACTATTTATTTTTAGCTTCAGTATATACCGTGCAACATTAGGGACATATTTATGTTAAAAATTATCTGACAATTTTGTGAAGTTTGATTAGCTGGGCATCCTGTACTTCTTTGAAAGTGGGATTCATCTCTTTGCTCATACTCTTTACAATGATCAAGCAGTTGCAGTATGCTTTAGTTGAAATGCCTGGCCAGACAGAAAATAGGTGATAATATAGGGACTTCAAATATTGCCAGCCTTTGAAGTTCTTTTAAAACAACTTACTGCATATACATCCTCCTACTGTGTATCGGAAGAAGAATGTGCAAAGTCAAGAGCCAGGATGTGTCTTGAAATAAAAGAGGGTCCCTTTAAGATTGTTTCAGCATGTAATATTTAAGTTCCACGCTGGACTATATCCATGTCTGCAAATGAAAATATTTATTTTGTCATACAGTGAAAAGGCAAACATGAAGGACTCTTTCCTCCCTATTTATTAAGTAGATATCTTCAGGTATTATGTATTTCTCCATGAGAACTGAAGATCAACAAGCACTAATATGGGTATTTATATAAAAGTAAAAATGACAAGTAATCTGTACAGAAAGGAAACAGATGAATGACTGCCTCAGAGTAGAATGGGAGGTTGGAAAGTTGGGAAAAAAGAGATTTATAAGTACAAAGGGAAACTATTAGGGATGATGGATGTATTTACTATCTTGAGTGTGGCAATGGTTTTATAGATATTTGCATATTTAAAACCTTATGAAATTATACCACTAAAATGCACAGCTTATTGAATCAATTATATCTCAATAAACTCAAATGAAATTTAAATTGTTACAAAATGAAAATAGTACACAGTGATCTGTTTTAGAATTTTAAGGTATTTTCCAATTTGGTCTTGTTAGCTGCACTAAGAAAGGCACACTGTGTATTAGAGTAACTAGAATTACGGAGAGTTCCATGAAGAAAAGATGTACATATTATTTATCTCAAACACTAAAACATCAAATGCTGGCAATAGCTCTAGTATATAAAAAAGTACAAACTGCATTTGGGGAAGTAGATAAATAGAAGCCATATAATCCCACAGTAGAGCAAGAAGAGAGATAGAGTGATTTGAATAGGAAGTCATATCAGTTATGTTTGGCTGCTGGTAGCAGCATTTCAACCACCGGGCATATATCACCCACATATATAGTTTTCCATGCAACAGCAGTTCAGTGCAAGCAGCAGACAAGACTGGTGGATGGCTCTCCAAAGGCTTGAGGAACTCAGAGCTCACGATTTTCTGCTTTACAACATATAACTTCCATTCTCAATGACAACTAAACTTTTCAGGTTCAGGTGACACTGGGGAGTTGTAACTATGACACTTCTGAACCATGGAAAGGGAAGTTTCCCTTTTTGTTAAGGTTGATTCTTTTTGTTAAGGTTGATTCTTATAAGCAACTTTCCTTGAAGAATCACTCAGCTTATTATTTCTTCAGCTTGGCTGTGCCTCCTAGCAAGGAACATTTGAGAATGTCATCTGTACCTCAGATGTCATAGTATGCAGGTAAAACTCAAGTTTATGACAGTGAAGCAATGTTAAGTAACATCTAGTTTCCCTTACCTTTGAGGAACTCTGTATTACTTTAGTAATGATTAATTCTGTTATTTTCCAGATCACAGCTGAATAGCCATCGTGTAGGAATACGCAAACGCATTTCTAGGCCCAGCTTAATGGGTTCAATCTTTGATTTCATCATAAACAGTGGGTCCACACTGGACAGCCTGAAAATAAAGCAGCTGTACCTAGAGGAAGTGAGTAACATTGAATTCCAACACACAGATTCATTCTTCCACCAACCAAGAAACACAGGTCAAAGGTCATAATAATAAAAACATTGCCCAGATTCTTTTATTTTGCTGTATTGCATATTTCTTAAGACAAATGGGTTATTGCCTAAGGCTCAGAAATCTTTTTGCTATACAGGGATTTGTGTCATAATAGTATTTGCTGTGATAAAATTTGACCTATATTATATTTCTTTACGTCTGCTGTCTAATTTCCCTTAGGGCAATGGTGTTCACATTTTTTTAGTTGGGAAAGTCTTTTGTTGGAGGAAAATCTTATGAAGGCATACACTAAAACAACCGTTGTAGCTCCAGATGAAGGACTTTGAGTAGAAGTAGCCCTCAGACCTTGCCAACTCATCGACTTCCTGTCCCTTTCTACCCCTTTACATTATATGTTCTGTGTATGCTTGGGCAGTGGCTGAAAATTTTCTGTCCTTAGAAAGACTTACATTTGCTAAGGTAATAAACAAAGTACAGGTTTGGTAAACACTTTGCCATCTTATGTAAGTCTTCAGCTTTTTAAATCAGCTTAGAATTTCAAAATCTACAATCATTTGGCTCGTGTTTTGATTTGTGAAACAGAAGCTAACCAACGGATAGATTACAGTGCTGTAAAATCTTACTGAACTGTCGAAATCTGGATCTTCCCTGCACTATTGCACCACAGGCATCCATCCTAAGAAGAGAGAGTACTGCAATCATCACTCCCTTATGAAAAAGCTTTCACAGCCCATTGGTGAAATTTTGACTCTTGTTTGATCCCCTTTGCTCTTCTGCCACATCCATTAATAAGCTTCATAGAATTATTTGCAAACAAAATAGTTTTTACGTTTAAAAGTAAACAAGAGAAATATCTATGGAAACAGATGACTAGAAAGCCACTACTTTTATTGTAAACTATGTGACGTGTAATTGTTGAGAAGGATAAAGAAGAACATGAACATGCAGAACTGTAGGAGTCCATCAGGCTTTTTGGTAATGGTAAATGAGGACTCACTATTGAAGAAATTCTGATCGTGATTTAAAATGATATATAAAATGTTCAGTTTCACTGCTTAGCTTTATAGAAGAAACTTCGTGTTCAACTACATTATAATTTGCTTGTATTGTAAGTACATTTATATTGCTGTCCATATAGTTGTTCCCAGTTAGGGAAGGGTGTGTTTCTGGGCTCAAGGTCTAGTGTCTGCTTTGCGCAGTAGGGAGATGAAGCTGGGCCACATATCCTCCAATGTTCTGGAGAGGCCTGAGAATCAAGCCAGGGCCTCTGGTTGTAATACATAGAAGCACAAAGTATCACCATGGTTTATGATAAACTGACTGTAAAAATTAGTGAGAGATTTAAGGTTTATCTTGCTCAAGGTTTTTAATTGATCAGATTCATTCTTTGGCAGTTTCACACGTGTGTATAACACATTTATTCTGCTCACCTCAACTCTCTTATCTCTCACTCCTTCCTACAAGTCTCTTTCCAACTTCCATATCTTTTGCTATCCCCCGAGTTAACCAGGGCTGGAGCCTGCTGGGCTCAGCAGCAGGTGCACAGCTGATGACAGTGACTCCCCTCCCCTAGCCACACCAGTCATCTCTAGTTCTGCAGGGGGAATCGGGCTTGCTCACCTTGTCAGAAAGGCATGCACGGAGAGTGCTCAAGGCTTCCCTGTGTAGCATTCACAGTTATGTACAAATGCCTTTCAGGGTTCTTATTTATGAATGATACTAAGGTTATTTTTCATTAACCATTTTTCCTTAATTTCCCTTTATATTATCTATGGTTAATATAAATGTAGTTCTTATTAATTCTAGTAAAGAATAATAAATAAAATGTATATGTTGTTTCTGGTAGGTGTAAAATACTAGATGAGGGAGTTTTTAGTTTTGATAACACTTTAGTCTAGAACATTCCTTTTGTAGTATTCAATTTCATGATCCATTGTACCCTCAGCAGCCTTTTTGGCCTCTAATTACATACCAGTAGTATATCCTAACACTGTAGTAAACAAAAATGACAAAAGGTAATTTCAATTATCCTCAAGAGAAAAATAATTAGCTTTTCTGAGCACCTGCATTAATGTAAACTGGGGCAAAAAGTGTAGAATTACTAGATAAATTCCTCTTTCCATTTCTTACTGGTGAACCATTATTGTCACATTCTGGGTAATGCTCAGGAACCCAGTGTCTTCTTGCCATCTCCTCTTGCCTACACTAGCTGATCCTTCATTCAAACCCCTGGGCATCAGTTTTGATAGAAAGGACACTGAACTTGGAAGGACAGGGACTAGCCCAATTTTGTGATAGCCCATCTATATTACCGTGAACACATAATTTCACACCTTTGAGATGTAATTTCTTGAGAGGTACCTACAGCTCTGAGAAGGTTCATTCAATTTGCTTCTCACTGAGTTAACCTCTTTAAAAGTGTGTCCAACTGTTGGCAATTTTCTATGCAGTTTATAGACAACACTACAAACGTGCTGAGAAGACATTGATTAGTTTAAAAGCAATGATGAGTCATTTTAGGGAAGCACTAAAAGAATTTAAATGAAACACAAATCAACTGAATTTTCTTTTGTGGTTTTTCCCTCTCTTTGTATTCATGAGAGTGCAATTTCAATTATAACTGATCTCCCTTTCTTTTCCTCCCTCCAAACCTTCCAAGTATCCTATTATTTAAATTTATGAACTCTTTTAAAATTCATTGTTATTGCACAAATATGTTGGTATATACTTTTATATTTTTAAATGTGACCTGTTCAGTCCGTGTAATGTTACTTTTGTGTATGTTTTCAGGGGTGATCATTTGGAACTGGACAACCAGTGGGTGTACTGTCCCTCTCCTAGCTTTACACAGTTGCTTGTAGCTCTTTGTGTAGGTGGCCAGCATGCAGGATGTCCATTAAGTGTCTCTTGGAGTTTGCATGCTGATGATTAAAGTCAATGGGAAACTAAAAAATGCCCACTTCATTCAGGATCGTAAATATCCCAGATGCTTCAGTAATGAATGCATGCATGGCAAGCGATCTTGTTCATACATGAGGACTTTAAAATAACAATGTAATCACAAAAAGATGGAACTTAAAATGTGAGCTTTGTATAGGCCTGAACATAGCAAGGGTTACCTAAACATTGTCATGCTTATTTATTCAATGTATATTTATGTGAAGGCTGAATGTTCCAGGTACTAATATATGAGATTCTGAGAGGAGTCACAGTCTTCCTCCAAATCCAGTTGTTTGGACAGGGACTTACTTCAGTGTACTGCAGTGACTACAGTAGAATGGTCAGGACTATGAAAAGAGCAGACATTTGGATAAATTTTACTTTGGCAGCCTGTCAAGTGGCTAGTCTCTGTCTTTGAGTATGTCAAAGGAGACAGTGTTTGGGGTGAGACCTAGGAGACAAAAAATGAGGTAGGTAGGATGCATGGAAGACCAGATGAAGTGAGGAGTGTTAGTTGTTCACAAGTAATGGGACAGGGGCTAGGCTAGCAAGGTCGTGCATGGACAATAGAGCAACAGTAAAATTTAAAGTTCAAGGCATGCAAATGATGGGAGATATTAGTATTAAAAAGGGCTTATTCATAAAAAAAAATTACAAAATTGGATCCATGCCAGGGAAGGTGTTATTTTGGAAATAGTGGGGGCATGGCTGATGGATTCCAATCACAGATGCTAATTTAAACTATAATATATGCGGACAAAACAGTAATTTTTACTTTCTGGAAAGCATTGTAAACCAATGGAAGAACTTGAAACAAACAACAAAATTATCTTAAAAATGTGGGCTCACTATGGTGGTGAATGTGGCTTACTATGTTTGAATTCATTCTTTCTTCTCCATGGAGCACTCTGTGGTCAGTTCCTTAGAAAAATCAATAAAAGATATTTTGCAAAAGAAGTTACTAGAAGTCATAAAAGACTTGAGTTAAAGTAGATATTTTGCAGCTGTTTCTAGCTAGAGCCAGAAAGTGAAAACTAAGCAGCTGACACATGTCCTCTCATAACTTTTATTGAGCAGACAACATCCCTTCATCCCCACCACCCTGTCTAAATCTACAGACATTTTATTTTAATGCGAAAAGAATAAAAAAAAAGTTTTGAAGTTAATAAAATATACAACTTGACCTGGTTAATTTGAACCAGTTTGCAAACTCCCTTTATATAGAGACAAAAAAAATAAACGTACAGATTAGCAAACTCTTGGCAGAGTCTCTGCATCTTGTGTTAGCAAATTCTTTACTAGTTACATTTCCGGCTGCCCAGACTTGAGGATGAATTAAGCCTGAAAGAACCAGCCCTGGTTAATTATATTAAGTATTTTTTCTTTTTCTTTCTTTCTTCTTCTTCTTCTTCTTCTTCTTCTTCTTCTTCTTCTTCTTCTT
>NW_026596051.1:1416910-1548756 GCF_907164565.1 Psammomys obesus
TTCTTCTTCTTCTTCTTCTTCTTCTTCTTCTTCTTCTTCTTCTTCTTTTCAGTAAGAAAAAGTGTGTCACAGTGTACATCTACGCTGAAGGCATCATTGGCTCTGACCTTCCAAGTTTTGGATCTTGGCCCCACGATTTTGGATCCTGAAATAGAGAACGGTTAGCCAAAGACACTCTCTGCCTTTGTGATCATTACTGATTTTGTCGTTAATGGAAGTGATAATGCTGCCAGCTAGGGGAAAAAAAAATGAAAGGCAGAGGTGAACTCTGCAATGAAGACTGTCAGAGCCCGAATTGGCTCAAGTTTGCTGATTCCTTATTTAATGTTGCTCTGGATCTTAAGAAACTCTGCCCTGGCGATCAAGTGAGAGAAGATGCATTGTGGGAAGAATCGTCGCCGCAGAGCTGAGGAGCTGTCAGATGTTGCTGCCATCTTCCCTCTAACGTTCTGTCAGCCTTGTCCCATAATTCACCTTTCCCAGAAGGCCTTCCTGCTGAAGTTCTTCTCCTCATCATGTTATTGTAATTGGAGGGTACAACAGTGCTTTTAGCTTGTCCTAACTCTCTACTTACATCTCTTATTTTATTTGTCAAAAATGGATGTGTATCTTGGCACTGCGTTCAATATTATCCACGCAAAACGCGCTTAATGCTTTGTTGAGGAGCGTTATGAAGGAATGTGATGTTCAGAAAAAGAGTCTGTGTAACGTAGCATCTAGTCATCTTGCAATCAAATTTTCTCTGAATAATCCCTTTTATTACTATCATAAAATTTAATACTCTTCTTATTACTTTTGGCAACAAGAGAGAGAGCCGATAAAATATACCTTTCCTACTGGACCTCATATACTTAACTATTAGGCAAATTCTGAATAGAAAGCTGGCAATATATGAAAAATATATGCCTGATTCTTCCAGAGAGAGCCAAGTCACTTGAGTATAAAAGTTTGATTCTGTGCTTGAAGTGGTCTAGGAAAACATAAGCCTTTATATCTTAAGTGTGACTGTTCTGCTGGTCCCTTCAGTGTTTTGAAATGGAGCCTTGTTTCAACGTCGTCTCCAAGCCTTTTTTTTTTTTTTTTTTTGAGAAGTGGTTTGAAGCTTACTCTCAAAGCCCTTAAATATAAAAATAAACAAGCATTCAGTCAATGAGGTCCCTGATGCCTTGCTGTACCACTACACATTTTAGAGTCATAAATCACAGCTCTGACAGGCCTATGATGATGTATTGTGTGAATACATCATCATGACAATACTGATGATGTATTAACGCAATAGACCCTAAAAGCCTATCACTTCAGAATTCAGTGTATACACATAGTCAAGGAAGAAATTGAAGGTGGCAAAATTGAGGATGAGAGGGACATGCAAGGTGATTCTGGCTACTGATCACCTTTTTTTGACAAGCCATGAACTCCAAGTGGAAAGCTCCCACCTCCCAAGTACTGCTGTCTCCCATCTCTGAGTAGGGCTGTGTGATAGTGTAATTCCTGGAGATGTGACTTTCCCAGACATGGCATGGCATGAGCAGCTGTTGGCAGCGCCAGGCTGTGTGATGACCTCCAGAGACTCAGCCCTCTCCTCTTGCTGACAGTTCTGAGTTTTTAGTGAATAAAATAGCCCATTATACTCACATCCTTAGATTCAACCAACAGCAGGTCCAAAATATTTTTTAAAAAACTGTTTCTGTACTGAACCTATCCTTTTTATTGTCACTGTGCCCTGAGCAATACAATATAATGACTATTTACATATCATTTACATCCTATTAGATATTATAAGGAATCTAGAGATGATTTAAAGCCCATGGGAAGATGTGATATATGCAAATGCAATCTTATACAAGAGACTTGAACATCCATGAAATTTGCCTCAAGAGGTTAAAACCAATCCTCTGTGGGCACCAAGGACTTAATGCTTATTCTATGTCGTGAAACATGACCTTCCTTCTAGTCCTAACCATTAAGTAAAAATGCTGTTTTCCTGGGCTTCTGGTAAGAAGTGTAGTCCTATGAACTCAGGCATAGCATCATCTTATTTGCTGTGTGTATATGTGCTACTGTACTGACTGTCTTAGCATTTATAATATCTGGATGTCCAACCAAGCCAAATGCTAATCACATATCAGCCTTCAACAACAACAAAAACCAATTTAGTATGTCTATTTCTCCTATTAGGGGAACATTTATGGAGGTTTGACATAGAGAAAAACTGTCATCATTAAGTTTAGATTATGCTTTGTCCACAAAATAATGAATTATATATCAGCTCTATATCTTCTTAATGGAAACAATAGGAAAGCTCAAATGTCTTTTGTAAAAGAGACTTTAAAAAATCCTATCTGTTGAATCTTTAATTTTGTGTCATTTTCAACCAACCTATGGCTTTATGGTTTTTTACTTAAATCATTTCAGTTCAATTTCAAGATGTTTCTCAAACTACAAACAAACAAGAAAAAACTAAAACAAATTAAAAGAGCTTCTAAAACCTCATTTAGAAATGCAATGAAATTAATGAGATAGAGGAGAATAGTGTAATTGATATATGTTTGATTTGTACATAAGCTAAGACGTGTTTTGTGTCATTAAAAAGCAAACTTAAAATTTAAATTAGATTATAAATGGCTAGGTATTACCCACATATTAAATAACTCTGGATTTAAGGATGCATACCTTACTTTTAAAATTCAGCTACAAATGATCTTACTGAAATATATTAATAAATACCTTAAATTAACAGAACAGTATCTCTTTTCCATAATATTCAGTTCATATTTTCCTGAGTAAGGCAAGAGTCTAGAAGGGTAAGTGAAGTTTTAAAGCTTATGGATGCTATGGAATCACGCTATGAAAATAATTTTCATCATGCTATGAAAACCCTTAACACAAGACTGCTATATTTGTGAGTGCCTAATTTTCTCTACATGTCTCTTTCTATGGGCTTAAATAGGATGTTTTTTTCCTAGACTTGCTGTACAGACATGGGCAACAGTTGCCTCCAACTTCCACACTACATCTACACTGCCTGTGTGAGATCCGATGGTGCATCTCTGTTGATGGCAATGGTATTTGTGAAACAATACACTTCTGATGCTGACTGCCTAACTGTCCTTTCTTCCAAACTTTGTAACTTGTATGGCGCCAAGAATATTCATCTGGTACAAATTAGTAAGTCTGCTTTGAAGAGACAAACCAGTTTTTTTTATGACCTGATTGTATATTTTAAAATATTCTCAGATAATTTTTATTCAGCCAGTGCTTCCTAGTGTGGCAGCCTGGAACAGGGGGAGTGCTATTACTACCTACTAAATGCTAGAGGTCCATTATGTAAATGACAGCTCTATCACTCAATGGCTGTCTTATGGCCTAATGGAGTGAGTTTGGAAAGCGTTATTGCTCTATGAACTCACCAACTTTGGCTCACTGCCACCTGAGAAGGCCACACTGACCACTCGATGCCTATTGCTATCTAAAGTATTTGAAGGTTGCTATAGAGAATGATGACAAAATCCCAAGGGCCCTGTGGCAAAACTCCAGACCTTTGAAGAGCTTCAGCTCTCTGACCAGTGGGCTTATGGTAATGTTTGTTGCTCTTGGCCTTGAAGCTCATCTGTCCCATTCCCAAATTGAGCATCTGGAGAAAGTATGATTTCCAAGAACTGCTCCCAAAGGTCATATCTATCTCTTCATTAGCAGAATGAAAATATCCCCAGCTACTCCAACATACATAGCTAATGAAAAGCTGTCTTATTTAGCCCAGCTGGATTATATTGATGATCTATAGGTCAATTTCCCCCTGTTCTCTTACATCTCCCTTCAACTCAAGGGCACAGAACACTTAAACATATGTCTAAAACATCCTCCTTGTTGTTACTCCTCAAGATTCATAAATCCTGTTTGTTCTCATAAATCTTCAAGGCATTAATGTGTGAGACCCTAGGGAGGACAATATAGACAGATGTGAACAGCTCCCTCTTCTGCCCCAGGCCAACACCCACCTCTAAGGGATTCAAGCACCTTCTCTGTACATTTAGTTTGATTTAGATAACTATACTACTTCCATTTGTATCTTATATCTCAAAGGTAATAGAGGAGTGAGAAACTATATACTGTCATAGTTGTCCTTCTAGAAGCTTACTCCAATGTCTAGATTTTCCATCAGCTGAGGATGTTAACCCTGCAACCCTCAGTGAGGTAAATAACCAAAGTCACTCCCTCATGAGAAACACATTCCAAGGCGCTGAGAGTCAAGCAGACCCCTCTCTCACCAAATGTCCAAGATTTGGTCATAAACTTAGAATTTCTGTGGGACTCTTCCCTTCAATAACATGGCTGCAGCCTTGTCCTGCTTAGTGCATTATCAAGGCCTCCAAGTGTTAGCCCAAGTTCTTTTGAGAATACTCAACTACATGTTTGTATTTGATCATCAAAACATACTCATGCTTCTGTCTTAGCTCATAATAACAGGATCCGAGGGGACATTCTTTCCCATGGGCTGTTGAAAAAGTTCTTTCCCATATTACTGTAATGGGGAGAGAAAAAGTTCAGACTACCTTCTCCAGAGGGAATGTTCTAATGGCTGGAGATTTATAAGGTTTGTCAGACCAAGAAACTTTATAACTTGGCCTCAGAGACCTTTGGAAATAGGAATGAGAAGAGAAATAAGAAGACAATAGAATTTGAGGGCAACAAGAGACAGGGAGGCAGCAACAGCCTAGAGGGACAGAAGGTATCTTCAATGTTGGGGTATACCAAGATTCTTAACAACTCCATCTGTGATACAAACCTCTGCGCTTCTGCATGCTAAATCTCTGAAGGAAATGTTCGGGACAATACAATGAATGTACAGCCAGAGGAGGTCTGCGTTTCTCACTGCATTTAGGCTCCTGTTGGACAACGCAAACCAGGTAGGAGAGGGTGACCCAACAATTGGACTGTTTGAGGAAAACTACAATTGAATTTAGGCATCTGAGAAAAAACACAGTCCTGAATAGTTTCAGGAAGCTTGGGGAAATTTTTAGAGTCATATGAAGTATGGAATGTGATGTTTGGGGAAATTATACCTGAACTGTCAAGAGCAGGGAGGTCTACATTGACATATGGATTCAATCACATGAAGCACTTGTATAGTGGACTTATCTGTGGTGTTTGTGAAGATTAGTCTTGGGATATATTCAGACATGGGTGGCCAGTGATTTCATAATTTGTTTTTGCTCCGCATGTTCTAGCCCTCCAGTTTTAACTTCTATTGCAAATGTCCCTCTGAATATACACCAGGATCATAACCTCTGAATATACACTAAGATCATAACGTTAACCACTAACTTGCCATCCCAGGACTAAATTTAGGGGACTAGGGACTGCAACCCATGCGAGTGGAGATATGATTTTTTTCCACTTCTGCATGCCTCCCATTTTGAACCATTTCCCCCATCCCCACTTCCCTGTAGCAAGTTTCATTGTTTGCTTCTAGCTCTCTCCATGCAGTCATGGCCAGCCCCTCCCCTCCAAACAGGGACTTCACTTCCTCTTCAATCCTCAGTGAACTCCAGTGACCTCAGAGGCGGATACAGTTGCTTGGGAGGCCAGTTCATCAGGCGCTGCAGACAGCAAGGGCTGAGGTGAGCCATCAGCTCTTCAGAACTATGGTCTAGAACTGCCCTGAACCAGATTTGTAACGATGACCCTGAGGTGAAAGGCTCTGTATTCCATTACCTGTCTCTTGAGTAATCTCCCTAATCCAGCACACCCCTTTGTTTAATTGAAACATTATTTTCTCTCTGGTCGCCAGGGCACTCAGGCCAGTGCGACATTGTTAATCTTTCATCTGATTTCCATCTCTGCAGAATTACCTTTCTAGCAATTAGATCCACAGGTACAAATTTACTCTGTTCCTTCCTGGGGTTCAACATTAAAGTGGAAATCTAAAAGCTCAACACGTTTTCCTCCAGGCTGACCCAGGACACATGTTAATTAACTGGGTGCTTTGGAAAGCTTGAGCTGAGAAAGTCAAGGAGACTGTTTCTCTCTGCTTATGTCTGCACCCAGCAGCAGCCCAAAGAGAGTGGCACCTGGATGGAGACAATCACATTTACTCCCAAGAGCAATGAGATCATACTTAGTGAACAAGAAGCAGGGCCATTGTTGTTCTGAAAGCTAGCTAGTGTTTTCAAAGTCTTTTGCTCCCTTGGTTGAATTTGAATGCAGCTCATCTGCAAACACAGTCAGAGACATTCAGATTCCCACCACAAGCCTGGCAGTTAGGGCTTTGGAGCAGGAGAGTCTTTGGGAGGTTTTTGGCAAGCTGGGAGGTGCTGGTTACACTGATTAGGTCCAATAGGTAGGTACGAAGGGTTCAAGAGCTGGTTGAGATGTTCCCTTTTTTTGTTGTTGTTGCCAAATGACACCAATGGGAAATTTATGCTGACTGCCTCTTTTCCTGAAGTTGGACCGCCCTCCCTGTAAATCAGGCAACTGCATTCATCACAGCTGAGAAATGAGAATTATGTTTTGCCACCATCACTGTGCTGTTTATTGTTGAAGCCACCAGCTGTTTCTTAGACTTTGTCCTCTCTAATACTGAAAGCTCTTAAAGTATATCTCTGTTCAAATAGCCTTCTTCTGCTTTGGAGCTGCTTCTCCTCACTTGTCAGGACTGGCTCAATGTGTCTTACTCCTGAAGGCACACAAATTACTTGGCTGTTACCTCTGGTACCTTTTTTTCCTCCTCCTCCTCCTCCTCCTCTTCTACCCTTTCTTTTTTTCTCCTTCTCCTCTCCCGACTTCTTCCTCTCTCCTTTTTCTTCTTCTGAAACAGTGACTTACTATGTAACCCAGACTAGCCTTGAACTCACATACATCCATCTGACTATGCCGCCCAGTATTGAAATTAAGAGCATGTACCCTATACCCACCCTGCTTGTCATCTTCTGTAGAATTCTGTCAGAATGGAAATTTTGGTCTAGAGTAAGATTAGGGAGGATGGGTTTTGGGTAATGCTGAGTCTTTCTGTCCATGAACAGGAGTATCTTACTCTGCCCACATCTTCTTCAATTTCTTGCAATAATATCTCAGAAATTTTAGTGAGCAAGTTTTGAGGTTCTGATTGATTCTTTTTGTTTGTTTGTTTGTTTTTAGAGAGAATTAATATAAATGTTACTGTTTTAAAAATTAGGTTTCTAAATCTTCCTAATCCATAGAAAAACAATTGATTCTTGGTTTACACCTCTGTCAAATTCACCTATTATTTCTGTTGGCTTTTAGGGTGTTTTATAGGATTATGGTGTGCAGGCTGTAGCCCTGCTAATGAAGATGTTTTAATTACTTTCTTTCCTGTCCCACCCCCTTGACCACTGAACCAGCAAGAACTTGCATCATTAAGGCAAGAGTAGACATCCTGTCTTGCTCTTGGTTTTAGGAGGAGTTAGCCAATCTGTTATTTGTTTTACCAAGTTTTGTTTTATGAAATGAAAAAAAAGAAATTCACATATTCCTAAATTATTGAGTTTACCTTATATACAGCTATCATTATTCATATTCTTGGGTTTAGGCAAATACTTTTTTAATCTTTCATTTTATGTTTTTGCTTTTGAATTTCCAAAGCATAGGTCTGCTATGTACAAAGAGGTTCACATATAGATAAACAGGTTTTGCAAAAATGCTTCTGATCATTCCTAAAAGATGAGAAGGGGAAAGAAGGAAAGGGCAGGAGCAAGGGCTCAAGAGAATTTCTGGACAAGGCAGCTTCTAGCTTCTCACCGAAGTGTAAGAGCACCTGGAATCCTGCTCTCTTTCCTCTTTGTCTATTATTCCATGCCCTTTGCTTCTTTGTCAGCTGATCTTATTTTTATAAATACTTATTCATGGAATCAAATATTTATTCACTTTATTATGTTATTCGTTAAGTGAATATTTTGCTATTATTTTCAATTCAATGTTATCTAAGTTTTTCATTTTCTAGTTTAAAATTTACAATTAGCTGGGTGTGGTGGTGCATGCCTGTAATCCCACCACTTGGGGAGGCAAAGGCAGGTGAATCTCTGTGAGTTTGAGACCAGCCTGGTCTACAAAGTGAGTCCAGAAGAGCAAAGGTTACATAAAGAAACCCTGACTCTAAAACAACAGTCAAAAATAATTGTAATCAGTTTTACTGTAAAAGAATATTTAACTTCATTGTTCCACCTTGACTTGAATGATTTTGGTTTTCCTGTTTCCTGCTGGCTCATTTTAAAATAGAGCAACTTCACAGAGTAGAGGGCACCCGCTGTGAGAAGCAGCCTTTGGCTAAGGGAGCACCTCAGGCAGGCACTGGTCTCATCCCTCTCCCTGGTCCTTCACTGGGCCCTCACCACTACCCATACTGTTCCTCAGTGCTGCAGCACCTAGAAATGCTAGTGAAAATGAAGCCAGTGTACATAGAAAACTGCTCCAGAAATCCCATCCACATACACAACCCTATAGAGATGTTCCCTGAACTTGTTCCAGAGAGCTACCAAGTTCCTGGCAAGGACAGTGCTGCTAGCTTTCAAATATTTTAAACTAAACAAAACACGACCCACAAGGACCATTTTTCCCTTAGCCCTGCATTTACAGGTAGACTGAGCCATCAAAAACTTTGTATTTTCTTATCAGTAATCATTAAAATTATAAAATATCAAATTATGTAAAATTCTAAAATATCAAATTATAAAATATCAACAATTTAATATATAAATTTCTAATACAACCATTAACCATTAAATAGATACATGGTTGTATAATGCACAAAAATACTCAGAGACTCCCTCCAGAAAGGGCTCTTGTTTGTGTACTTGTTTGTAGGACTCTTCTTTGTGTACTTTCTTTTATTTACAATTTCTAAAATTTCAATGTTAGTTTTATTAAAAGTGAATAAAACATAAAATAATGAGATAGAAATATAGAGCCAAAGTATATATTTAACTGGAACATGTTAATTAAGTTTAATGAACACATGTTCAATTTCTCTGGACCTACTGAGATTATTTTCATTTATTCATTATATTCATTTATTCATTTTATATCCCGATCATAGCCCCATCCCTCCTTTCCTTCCAGTCCCCCCTAAGCTCAAACTCTTCCACTGAAGCCAGACAAGGCAGCCCAGCTAGGGAAAAGTGATCCAAAGGCAGGCAACCAAATCCAGGTCAGATGCAACCCCTGCTCCACTTGCTAGGAGACCCACACAAAGATGGAGCTGTTTGTCAATTTCATATATGTTGTGGGTCTAGTTTGAGTCCCTGCATGCTCTTTGGTTGGTCCTTCAGTCTCTGTGAGCCCCTGTGGGCCCAGGTTAGTTGACACTGTTGGTCTTCTTGAGGAGTTCTTTTCCCCTCCCACACCTTCTATCCTTCCCACCAACTCTCCACAAGACTCCCCAAGCTCTGCCTATTGTTGGCTGTGAATCTCAGCATCTGTTTTGATGCGCTGCTGGGTGAAACCTCTCAGAAGACAGTCATGTTATGCTCCTTTCTGAAAGCATATCAGAGAATCATTAATAGTGTCAGGGATCAGCTTTCTCCTGTGGGGTAGGTCTCAGGTTGGACTAGTCATTGGTTGGCTATTCTCTCATTCTTCAATCCATCTTTATCCCTGCACATCCTGTAGTTCCATCTCTCTCATCTCGCACCGCTGCTCTCCCTACAACTGATCCCCTCCACACTTTCCCTCCGCATACCCTCTCCCACCCAGTTCCCTCTCCTCGGCCCTTTGATGTCCATTCTTTTTTTCTTCTAAGTGGGGTTCAAGTAGCCTCCATGGGGCACTCCTTGTTACTTACTTCTTTGGGCCTATGGATTTTAGTATGTTTATCCTATATTATCCATTTATATTATCCTATAATATCCACTTATAAATGAGTAGATACCATGTGTGTCTTTCTGGGTCTGGGTTGCCTCACTCAGAATAATCTTTTCTAGTTCCATCCATTTGTCTGCAAACTGTATGATTTCCTTGTATTCCATTGGGTAAATGTATCACCATTTCTTAATATATTCTTTGGTTGAGAGGCATTATGTTGTTTCCAGTTTCTGGCTATCATAAATAAAGTTACTATGAACATAACTGAGCAAGTCTCCTTGTGGTGCATCTTTTGGGTATATGCCCAGGAGTGGTATAGCTGGATCTTGAGGTAGTGCTATTCCAATTTTCTGAGGAACACCCAGATTGATTTTCAAAGTGAATGTATAAGTTTGACTCCCACTAGCAATGGAGGAGGGTTCCCCTTTTCCACATCATCCCCAGTATGTGCTATCACTTGGGTTTTTGGTCATAGTCATTGTGTTGGGTGTAAGATGGTATCTCAGTGTCATTTTCATTTGCATTTCCCTGATGATTAAGGATGCTGAATATGTCTTTAAGTGCTTCTCAGTCTTAGAGTTTCCTCCATTAAAAATTCTCTGTTTAGCTCTGTACCTCGGGATGAAGCCTACTTGATCATGGTGGATGATGTTTTTGGTTCATTCTTGGATTTGGTTTGTGAGTATTTTATTAATATTTTATCATCAATGTTCATGACAGAAATTGGTCTTAAATTCATTCTCTTTCTTTGTTGGGTCTTCATGTGGTTTAAATATCAGGGTGACTGTGTCCTCATAGAATAAGTTTGACAATGTTCCTTCTTACTGGGCTCATCTTGGGTAGAAGTTGAAACTTTCTGCAGAGCATTTCTCCTTTGAATTGAGGTCAAACTTCTCCACTCTTGCTCAGTTCTTTAAATTAAAAAAACACATCCGAACAGACCTAACTCTCCACAAAATAATTTGATACTTTCTACTTTCTCCATTGAGTCGCTAACTCCCAATCTGATGACACTCAGAACAGCGAAGCTCCACGTGTACGCTGAGTGAGACTCACTGTGCTACCAGCTGTGCTGCTTCTGTGAAGTCTATTTAATTAGGCTTCTCATTAAGAAGTGCTTCTACAATCTAGATTTTGTGATGATCCTATCCCTCTCCAGGTGGCTATAACTCTGTGCTCAGGGCTGTGGATGATGCTCTATAGATGTTTGCTTCTCTTCATAAATGCACAATGTTGTAAAGATGAAGATTTTTGTTTTGATAGGGATAGAGTCAAACAGGAAGTGTTTGTATCCTAGGGAAATCTTTCTCTCAAAGAGAAAAAGGGAGAAAGGGCAGGAAAAGGAGAGGATGAAATAGAAGAGAGGAGTAGGGGGAGTGCAAGCAAATAGATTCAGGTAACTTGAAGCCTCTGAGTTCTAACATTTTCTTTACCCATTCAGTCTGAACACCGTGTATGATGTACACATCTAGAAAAAAATGACATTGACTCGGATTTTTATGTATTCTTTTCTTTTGGGTTCTACTAATAATTATGATTTGTGAAGAAATGATGCTACTTGTTTGTTTGTTTGCTTGTTTTTATTTCTTTCTCTCTAAAAGTACACATGTAGCCTGGTTGTGGTTTGTAATGGTCAGGTGACTGTCAGATGACAAAGTCTAGAATCACCTGGAAAAAGAGTCTCAGTGAGGGATGGTCCAAATCAGGCCAGCCTGCGCTTATGTCTGTGGAGGGCTATGCTAATCACGCTGATGGAGGCCAGCAGGCGAGCGTGCTTTGGTGACCCCAGCCCCTGGTAGGGAGCCCTGAACTGTACAAGGGTGGAGGAAGGTGGCCAGTTGTCTCACTGTGTTTAACATACTCCTATTTTCTTATTCTCATTCAACTCGCATAGGTCAATGGTCAGCGCAGTGTGATGTTAATGGAGATGTAGTAGTCTTCCTAGACCTTATTCTGTACAGAATAAACAATACAGAGAAAATTCCCTCTCATCGAGTTATCATCTATCATTCATCATATTTTGAATATATTTATAAAATCAATACAACAAAACAATAAGATAAATGTTACATAGTCATAAAGAGATATTTATCTGAATGCTTATGCAAATAAGTGCTACTATGAAAACTAAAGTGGGAAAAGTCATGTTTGAAAGGAAAGTCAAGAGAGATCTTATTGAGAAAATATCATATGAACAGTGCTTTGCAGAAAGTGGCACACTGAATTTGTTGCAACCAGAGCATTCAGGCAGACAGGTAACAAGGTCAAAGTGCCTCCATTAGAAGCATGGTTTGGTGTGTTCACAATCAGTTTTTATCTTTTATTCATAAATTAATTTATTTACTTTACATCCTGATTGTGGTTATCCCCCTCTCCTCTATTCCCAGTCAATTCCCCCCTTCTTCTCCCACCCTTCTCTTTCTCCTTAGAAAAGCGGAGGCCCCATAGATATCAACCTTCCTTGGCCTATCAAGTTTTAGTAGGACTGGACACATCTTTATTTACTGAGATTAGACAAGGTATAAAGGTAGGGGAAATGGATCCAAATGCAGGTAACAGAATCACAGACAGCCATTGCTCCTTCTGTTAGGGGACCCACTTGAAGACCAAGTGCACATCTGTCACATATGTGTAGGGGGCATAGATCAGGCCCATGCACATGCTCTGATTGGTGGTTTAGTCTCAGTGAGCCCACAATGGCCCAGGTTAGTTGATTTTGCAGTTTTTCTTGTGGTGTACTTGGCCGCTGTGGCTCTTTCAATCCATCTTCCAACTGTTCCACAAGATTCCCTGAGAGCTTTGACTATTGTTGGCTATGGGTCTCTATATATGTTTTCATCAGCTGCTAGGTGAAGCCTCTCAGAGGACAGTTATGCTAGGTTCCTATCTGCAAGCATAGCAGAATATCATTAATAGTATCAGTGGTGGGCTCTCTTTCATGTCATGGGTCTCAAGTTTGGTCAGTCATTGTTTTGACATCCCCTTAATTTCTACTCCTTCAGTTTCACTGCACATATTATAGTTAGGAAAAAAAATGTGGGTTGAAGATTTTGTGGCTGATTTGGTGTTCCTATCCAAGACTTCCCAATTGGAAGTCTTGTCAGGTTACAGGAAGTTGCTGTTTCAGTTTCCATATACTCCATTTCTAGGAAAAAAGGGACCTAACAACAGACACCAAAGAAGTTCAGAGAATCATTAAGTCTTACTTCAAAAACCAGTGTGCCACAAAATTGAAAAATCTAAAGGAAATCAAGGATTTTCTTGATAGATTCTACTTACCAATGATAAATCAAGATAGGGTAAACAATTTAAAGAGACCTATAACCCCGTAAAGAAATAGAAGTAGTCTTTAAAAGTCTCTCAACCAAAAGAAGCCTAGGGCCCCATGGTTTCAGTGAAGAATTCTACTTGACTTTCCAAGCAGTGCTAAAACTAATACACCTCAAACTTTGTGGAAACCACAAATAGAAACAGAAGAAACATTGCTAAACTCATTATATGTGGCCACAATCACCCTGATACCTAAACCAAACAAAACCCAATAAAGAAAGAATTTCAGACCAATTTCTATTATGGACATTGATGCAATAAAATGCACACCAAATTCAAAACCACATTGAAAGCATCATTCACCTTGATTAAGTAAACCTCATCCCAGGGACCTAGGAATGGTTTAATATATGAAAATCTATCAATGTAACACACCATATAAACAAACTGAAAGTAAAAACAAACAAACAAAAAACACAAAACATTGTCATTTCATTAGATGTTGAAAAAAATTAAAGCCAACATCAAACTAAGCAGAGAGAAGCTTTAAACCATTCCACTAAAATCAGGGACAAGATAAGGCTTGCCCACTCTCTCAGTATCTATTTAGTATAGTACTTGAAGTTTTAGTTAGTGTAACAAGACAACTAGAGGAGATCAAGGGGATACACATTGGAAAGGAAGAAGTCAAAGTATTGCTATTCACAATCAAGTTTTAAAGTTTCTGCCTTTGATTGGGTCTTTTAATTGGTGATGGCTAACCATAACCACAGGCCAGGAGGTAGAGATATGTAGTATATTTCTTTTTTTGCTCATGGATCCATGGAAGTTCTGCAGCGTTTTCAAAACATCTGTTGGGAGCATATTCTTACATTGCCACTGTAGCAGCAGCATGGGTGATAGGTTTTGGAAAAACTTGCTTGTGTGGTGTGGCACTTGACCAATAGTGGAGGAGATGTGGGTTCTAAATGATAATATTGCAGCAGCCTTCGCTACTTATTTCACATATGTAAGTAAGCATTCTCATAAACATAAGCTTAGAAATCTTCAAATATGTCTAAAATAAACATTGAAGTCCTAGATTGTCTCTTTCTGAGGTAAATCATGGATTCTGATGCCTCACAATCCGGAGAAGCTGAGATTCTAACACATTACTGTATTTGGAAGGTAGATTTAGTAAGGGACAAAGAGAAAAACAGGAGTGGAGGAGGACTTCAATTTGCTTGGTTTCAGTAAATAGCAGAGGAAGTTCCCAGTAATGGAGAAAAGTGGGCAGAAGGGCAGGGCAGGAACCCCACCCCCGGGGTCATGTTAGGGTTAGAATGCCTTTTAGGCATCTGTTTTGGTTTTCCAGAGATGTTATCAAATACCCAGAGTGAGAGGCTTAAAACAGAAATTTATTATCTCACAGTTGTAGAGGCTAGAAGTTGAAATAAATGTCTGTATGATGAATAACTCTCTCTCTCTCTCCCTCCCTCCCCCTCTCTCTTCTTTCCTCCCTTTCTCACCCTCTCTCTGCTAGCTAACCCTAGGGAACAACAAAATTATCAGTTTAAGCAAATGCCTCTCAATAATAATCTGAGATCCAAAAAAAAAAAAAAAAACAAAAAAACAAAAAAACAACTTTAACTATTTAAAGATACAGATTAACTGCCAACTGCCTGGATAAAGAAGAAGATCCAACTACCTATTCTCATCAAGAAACTCACTTGACTAAGAAAGACAACCAAACACTGAGACTCAAATGTTGAAAATTAAACTACAAGAAAAACAGGAGCCCCAAACAAACTAGTGTAGTAGTTCTATGCTATAAATAGAGGGGACTTCAAACCAAAACTAGTGGGAGAAAGTTGAGAGACCCAGCACATGTTAATAAATAGAACAGTTTATCAAGAGGACATTTATTATAATGTTATAAATATTTCTTTATGCCCAGAAATTGGGGTTCTCAATTTATAACTAAAAGACATGAAAGGTCACATAGATCCAGACACAATCACAATGGAAGCCTCCAAAGTCCCATTTTCACCTCAAAATAAGTTTTTCAGCCTAAAAGTTGGCAAAGAAAAGTTGTAGATAATTTATATTATAGAACAACTGGAATTAATAGTATCTATATAATATCTCATCCAACATACGAAATACACATTCATTTTCCAAAAACCAGAAATATTTCCCCTTATACTATCAGACTACAGTGGAACAAAACTTGAAAAGTATAGCAAGACTAACCTCAGAAATACACAAGTGCTTGGAGGTTGAATATTATAATTTTGAACAAATAGTGGGTCATTGAGAAAAGTCAGAGAAGAATTTTAAAAGATCTTGAATAAAATTAAAGTAAAGCACAACATGCCAGAAATGCTGGGATATGATCAAGGCCATCTTTCAAGGACAGCTGATACTTGTAAGTGCCCACACTAAGAGGCTGGAGAGACAGATTGTGGTTAAGATGACTTACTACTCTTGCAGATGACCTGGGTTCAGTTCTCAGCACCAATGTGGTAGTAAACAACCATTTATAATTCCATTTCCAGGATATCTAATGTAATTTTTTTCTAGACCGTACCAACACCTGATGTGTATTGCAATGAAGTCTCATAAGTACACACACATATTGATAAAAAATCTTTAATATCAAAAAGATCTCAAATGATCTAATGATAAACCACAGAACTCTACAAAAATAAGAATGAGCCAAAACCCAATGCAGCAGATATCAGGAAATAATGGTCAAGGCATAAATTAATCAACTAAAGACTAAAAGTTACCATACATAAAACTATCAGAGAGAGTTCTTTGAAAACACTACCAAGTCAGCTACACCCTTACCAAACTAAAATAAATATAGAGAAAATATAAATTAATAAAATTAGATATGAAAATATGTTCCTGTAATATGGAATACTTGGAAAATTTATTTCATCAAAATGGAAAAATGGATATAAAATGGATAAATTTCTAACTGCATAATTAACTAAAATTAAAGCCAAAATATAGGAACAGTCTAAACAGACCAATAATGAGCAATGATACGAAAGTAGCTATTAAAAGTCTTATAGCAAAGAAAAGTCCATTCCTCAGTTGAGGGGCATCTGGGTGGTTTCCAGCTTCTGGCTATTAAAAATAAAGCTGCTGCAAACATAGTTGAGCAAATGTCCTTGTTGTATACTTGAGCATCTTTTGGATGTACTCCTAGGAGTGGTATAGCTGGATTTTGAGAAAGTGCTATTCCTAATTGTCTAAGAAAGGATCAGATTGATTTCCAAAGTGGTTGGACAAATTTGCATTCCCACCAGCAGTGGAGTAAAGTTCTCCTTTCTCCACATCCTTTCCAGCATGTGTTGTCTCTTGAGTTTTTGATCTTAGCCATTCTGATGGTTGTAAGGTGAAATCTCAGGATCGTTTTGATTTTCATTTCCCTGATAACTAAAGATGTTGAACATTTCTTTAATTGTTTCTCTGCCATTTGATGTTCCTCTATTGAGAATTCTCTGTTTAGCTCTATACCCCATTTTTCAATTGGATTACTTCATTTGTTGCTTTTTAACTTCTTAAGTTCTTTATATATTTTGGATATTAGCCCTCTGTAAGATATAGGTTTGGTGAAGATCCTTTCCCAATCTGTAGGCTGTCATTTTGTTCTGATGACAATGTCCTTTGCTTTACAGATGCTTTTCAGTTTCATGAGTTCTCATTGATTGATTGTTGATCTTAGAGCCTGTGCTGTTGGTGTTCTGTTCAGGAAGTTATCTTCTGTGCCAATGAGTTCAAGGCTCTTCCTCACTTTTTCTTCTATCAGGTTTAGTGTGTCCATTTTTATATTGAGGTCTTTGATCCACATGTATTTTGGTTTTATGCAGGGTGATAAGTATGGATCTATTTGCATTTTCCTACATGTAGACATCCAGTTAGACCAGCACCATTTGTTGAAGATGCTATCTTTTTTCCATTGTACAGTTTTGGCATCTTTGTGAATAATCAGGTGTCCATATGTGTGTGGGTTTATTTCAGGGTCTTCTATTCAATTACACTGATCCACCAGTTGGTTTCTATACCCGTACCATGTAGTTTTTAGTATTGTTGCTCTATAGAACAGCTTGAGATCAGGGATGGAGATACCTCCAGAAAATAACCCAGATGGTACATCTACACAATGGAATATTACTCAGCAATAAAAAAACAAGGAAATCATGAAATTTGCAGACAAATGGTGGGAACTGGAAAAGATCATCCTGAGTAAGGTATCCCAGAAGCAGAAACACACATACGGTATATTCTTACTCATAAGTCCATATTAGACATATAATATAGGATAAACATACTAAAATCTGTACACCTAAAGAAACTAATAAAGAAGGAGGGCTCTGGCTAGATGCTCAATCCCCATTCAGAAAGGCAAAGAGGATGGACATCAGAAGAGGGAAAAAACAGGGAACAGGACACAAGGGCACCTGAAAGGGTGATACCTGCAGGGTATCAAACCAGACGCTGAGATTTATGGCCAACCTTTGGGCAGAGTACAGGGAATCTTATGAAAGAACTAAAATAGTAATACCTGGAGAGGACAGAAGCTCCACAAGGAGAGCAACAGAACCAAAAAGTCTGGGCCCAGGGGTCTTTTCTGAGACTGATACTCCAACCATGGACTATTCATGGAGATAACCTAGAACCCCTGCACAGATGCAGACCATGGCAATTCAGTGTCCAAGTGGGTTCCATAGTAATGGGAGCAGGAACTGTCTCTGACATGAACTGATTGACCTGCTCTTTGATTACCTTCTCCTTGGGCAGGGGAGAAGCCTTACCAGGCCACAGAGGAAGACAATGCAGCCAGTCCTGATGAGATCTGATAGGTTAGTGTCAGAAGGAAGGAGAGGAATACCTCCCCTATCAGTGGACTTGGGAAGGGGATTTGGTGGAGAAAGGAAAGGAGGGTGGGGTTTGGAGGGGCGGAGGGAGGGAGCTACAGGGAGGATATAAAGTGAATAAACTCTAATTAATAAAAATAAAAATAAATTAAAAAAAAGAAAAGTTCAGGACCAAATGCAATCAATGGTGAAGGAAGATCTACTATCAATACTTCTCAAACTGTTCCTTAAAGTAGAAAGAATGGGGAGAACACTCCTGTATTAGTCAGGGTTTTCTAGAGTAGCAGAACTCATAGAAGGAATTTCTTCCTCTCTCCCTCTCTCTCTATATGCATATCTTATATATATATATCATATATATATATATGATATATTTTATTATATATATGATATAAAAAGAGAGAGATGAGTTTACTAGAATGACTTACAGGCTGTATTCCAGCTAATTCAACAATGGCTAGATATAAACATAAAGTCTAAGAATCTAGAAATTGCTCAGTCCATGGGGATGGATGTCTCAGCTCATCATCAGTAGATACTAGAAGTCTAAAACAGTAGGCTTCAATTCCAGTGCAGAAATGGACTTACTAGAGAGAGCAAGAGCAAGTAGGCGAAAACAGAAAGCTTCCTTCTTCCACGTTCTTTACATGGGCTGGCAACAGAAGAGGTGGCCCAGATTAAAGTTGGCTTTTTGCCTCAAAAACCAGATTAAAGTCATACGTGTTCCCATTTCAAGATCTGTATTAGACTTGGATCTTCCTACTTCAAATTAAGCAAAAAATTTCCTCAGTTATACCCACCATTTTTTAATTTTAGTTAAATTCAAGATATAGTCAAGTTTACAGCCAAGAATAGATATCACACCTCTAAACACATTCCACAAAGGCAGCACTACTCTACTAAATGAACATGACAAAGCCAGGATTGTATTACTACTGTGAGAGACCACTGCCTCAATTTATTTAGTTATTTATTTTGGCCAAATTAAGCAAGCTTTATTTCCTGTCAGACAGGGCTATCTTCATAAAGTGGGATTTAAGAGAATAGCATTAAACACCCAAGAAATTGGAGAGTTTAAAGCTCAAAAAAAAAAAAAAAAAAAAAAAAACCCTGCAAGACTGGGGTCTTCCAAGGGTCAGGAGATTTACAGAGAAATTTTGGTTATCTATGAACTTGGCAGAAGATCTCATATCATTTGGCAGACCATCTCATCTTATGAGGGTGGGTATAGGTCAAGGCTCAATCAGGTACGAACTAAATCGAATTCCAGGAAGGTTCAAGGTACAAATTAAATTCTAAGAAGCAGAAATTTAAGTTTTAGAGAAAGCAGAAACAAACTTATTTTGACCTTGTAATAAGATGGCTACTGATATTAAGATTTAAAACTATTTTTAAAGGTAATTCAGAAATGTCTTTTAAAGAAAATTGAGCTTTTCTCTTTAGAGAGCCTACAAGTAGTTGATACCCAAGAAATACCCTCTTAATTTTGTAAGAAACCAAAACAAATTAAATAAGTGCCACTTGAAGCAGGTGTAACACAGAAAGAGAAAACTAAGATGATTTGCAAAATCATCTTGGCCTGCTGGCTAAGGTCAGGTAACTCTTTTGAATGTGCTCAGTCTCTAGTCCCTTTTTCTTAATGTTTAGTGGGTCATTTTATAGTAAAGAATTTAATTCTTTATTTGCAATATCTATAAGTGTTGCTATTCTGTGTTTCTCTCAAGCAAAACAAGTTTCCCTATCAGGTGTGTGTGTGTGAGAGTGTGTACATGTATGTGTGATAGTAATGTGTGTGAGTGTATGTGTGAGATACTGTGTGAATGCACGTGCACATGTGTATGTTCGTGTTTGGATGTGTGTATGTGTTTACTAAACTAGAACTTGAACTAGATGGCATGTTAGCCAAGCAGGATGCACACAGTCTTTCTTTACAGATTCCACTAGTGTGTATAGCTGGCTTACTAGCTTGTCATCCTAACAGCTGGGCCAGCTGCCGTTGCAGTGGCCCTAATAGTGCCAGTAGTGTGAAGCTTGCAGTAAGAAGAAGAGCATGAAAATGCTTGGCAGTGGTTGTGAATGTAGCTCCTTTCCCACTGCTTTTCTCATTGTGTGCTGGGAACCTGCTTCTAAGATGGATTACCTGGGGCCCTCCCCATTTCCCTGCTGCTTCTAGGCTCTCACCTTGGAGATGCCTGCATCCTGTTTCTGAGCTGCACTTGTTGATGGAAACTGCTTCTCCATGTTCAGTTTTCAAACTAACCAGCTGTATGTGATTGGGAGAAGGAAGGCCTGAGCTTTTGTCCGGAAGGCTTGAGGTCTTGCTGTCTGTCAGCTGTATATCTGATGGCTTAGAGAGCTTGTCTAGAGAGCACTTTTTCATTAGCAAAACAACTCCATCACTGAAGTCTAGCACCTTCACACCCACAACTCATTCCACAAGCACCACTATAAATGAGCTCACAGCTGCAGTGTGAATGAGTGGAGTCCTCTCTAGCGCCTTGGCAAGAATTACAAATTATTCAAGTTCAAGACAGAGGGTGATGCTTTCATGAAAGTTCAGAACCACAGCAGACCTGGTACCAGATCTATTGCATGCTAATTGTTTCGCCGAGATAATCTGAAGTAATTACACCTGAGTAACCCACAGGTAACCTCACTGAGCTCTGCTTAGTCCCTATGTAGCTTGCTATTTCCAAAAGGTCAGGAAATCTCTCTTCTCATCTCTCTGGGGTGTACTACCGGAATCTGTAATTTCAATGGAGTGGAAATTCACTCAGTCAATGAAGCCTTGCTATAAATATTCATGGCAAAACTTTTGACAAAAACTTAGGAAGTGAGCCTAAATAAATCCCATCCACCTCTAGAGGCAATGGAGAGCTCCAACAATTTGCCCAGATTTGCACGGAACGGAACGTGTTCTGTTACCGCAGTACTGTTTTCTTGGCAACCCACACATTCTCTGTCAGTATCAAGACACCACTTTTCTGCTCACTGGAAAGCTGAGGCTTTCAAACTAAACTTCCACAATATCTCGTCCCCTCTCTAAATCTCATATCTTTAGGAAGAAAGAACTTTAAACTTTTCTCATGCCCCCATGCGGTCAGATACATATCAACCTACATAAAATCACTGGGAAATTGAGAATTTGTTGTGCTCTGTAAATACTGCTGTTGAACTCACTGGTTAAAACATTCCAACTCGGCAACACTCATATGTTGCTTCACTCTGATATCATCCATTAATTATAATTGTGTAAAGTTGAAGATCTCACTCCTCTCATTGAGGATGTGTATATCCGGGGAAGTGTTTGCCTGATTCATTGGCATAAATACTAATTACAGAACAGAAGCTATTCCTCCATGAATAAGGTGCTTGTTCTGCAAGGATGAGAGGCTCTGAGTTCACGTCCCCAGCACCAATATAAAAGCCAGGCATCTACACCTATAACCCCAGTACAGAGGCAAACAGATGGATATGGGTGCTTACTGGCCAGTGAAACCCATGCTTAGAAAGAGGCCTGTCTCAAAAGTAATATGAAAAACAATAGAAGACATCCAACATCTGCCACTCACCTTCCTACACACACATACAGGGGAAAACCCCTCCACACACAAAAATATGTGCACATTCGTGCGCACACCACAAGAATGCATACTGAATAAGTAAATTTCCTTAGTAATGCATGACTTTTGTCTTCACTACAAGTTCAGCCTTGTCTTTGCTACAAGTTTCAGACTTAAATTTTATATTTTTTAGTCAAAGATGTTCTCCTAAGATTATCAAGTGAAGTTACATAAAAGGAATAAATTCTAATGTTTTACAGCACAGTAGGATGTCAACAGCTCATAAAATTTTATTATACATTTTATAAAGCACTAGAAGAGCTAAAAGATTTCCAGATCTCTCTCTCTCTCTCTCTCTCTCTCTCTCTCTCACACACACAAATTTTAAGCCTATGAAAATATGTTACCCTGGTTTGATCATTACACATTGTTTATATGTGTTGGACTGTTGCACCATACTCTGGAAAGTATTAATCATTTTATGCCAGTGATGAAATAAAGAGATAGGAGAAAACATAAAGTTATATGTCCTTCCAGAATCCATACCCGGGCTGGAGAGATGACTCAGCCTTTAAAGGCTAGGCTCACAACCAAAAAAAAAATATATATATATATAAGAATCCATACTCAGGGGCTGGAGAGACGGCTCATCAAAAACTTGCTGCTTTTACAGAAGACCAGGGTTCAGTTCCTAGCACCCATGTGGTAATTAACAACAGTCCATAACTTCAGTTACAGAATAAAATTAGTGACCTTTTCTTACATCTGTGAGTGCCATGCATATATATGATACACATACACACATGAAGACAAAATGATCACACTCAAAACAAATCTAAAAAAAAAAAAAAAACAAAAAACTTACAGGCACGGACTTCATGGTTTTAATATGATTTCATAAATGCTGCGTAAGAAAACCTTTCATCATGGGGGTGGAGCCAAGATGGCGACTAGCACACACAGTTTCCGAGCTGTGGAAGAGATAAAGTTCTGAGTTGATGAGTGGAAGAACTTCTGAAGCCAGGGAAACAACGGAGAGACTTTCTAAACAACAGGGAACATCGCAGGAGGTGAAAACCTTGGGTGCGGGTCACCCAGGGACTTGTTTGGGGAAGGTGAGAAACGATCCTTTGATCTCTCGGCACTCCCCTCCCCCAGACCTCCCTCCTCCTTGGCACAGCGGACTCCCCTTTCTCAGCACAGACCTAACTCCCTGGGGCCTGCAGCCACTGAGGTGGAGCCCCAAGCCCTTTATCGGCAAAGGCCAGCAGTACTGTGTCTTGGAGCCCCAGATTCGCGCGGCGGCTGCACCATCGTCCCAGGGCCCGAGTCTGCTAGACGCCATACTAGCTCCGCAGGAGTGCCATCACTGACGGTAAGGCCCGCCCAATCCCACAGTGACAGAGAATACGCTATATACTCACCAAAACCAGACAGAAACGCCATACAAGCTAGACACACCAGGCGCTGGGCCTCCGAAGCTTGGAGAGCACAGTAAAGAGACCCCAGGACTTCCCAGAAAGCATCTGGACTAGCAACCCAGTCTCCAGTTACAGCGGGACTTTCTAACCTGGTAGCGGAGCAGCACTGAGCTGGCGGGGCACATCAGCCCTCCAGTTTAAGACTAACTGGGGCCAAACCAGAGAACAGAAAGGCTGGTTACCCTGATTCCCACTGACGTGACCACCCTGAAATCTCCAGCTGCAGCAAGACCGCATAACCTGGCAGTGACAACAGCACGGAACTGGCGGAGCACATCAAAGAAGCAGGGCCAAACCAGAGAGCAGAGAGCCCAGATACCCCGTTCTCTGCCAAGTGACCTGCCTGTAAGTGAGTGAACCCTTGAGAATCTGCAGCTCCACTGATCCTGGGTCCTGCTAAAACAGAAGCCAGGCATCGAACCCCCTCCCACCCATATACCCACTTTGGGAAACAGAGGGGCACTTGGAACATTGAAGTTCCTGCTCTGTGGGTCTAATTGAGGAGTTAAGGCAGTTAATGCCAGAAATCGTGCTGCGATCATCACTAGCGCCTGCGACATATACATTGCAGAGCTCCTCCCACACACTCAAGGGTTCAACATTAGCCATCACTCTGTCCCTTGAGACACACGCCCACGCCCACTTACACACACACACACACACACACACACACACACACACATATACACACGCACGCACACTTGCATTTGCCTCTGTTGCGCCTGCGTACTTTCTTCCCACAGGTACAGCTAGTCCTCAGCACACGCTAAGGACACGGGACCTCTCTCAACTTCCTGAAGAATTCTCCAGACTCGAGAGAGAGACAGTACCAGTCTGATCGGCAGAATCCAAAAACAAACACGGAAGGTCTCAGATAAGCCAATGGCCAGGGGTAGGCAAAAGAACACTTCCAACATAAATCAGGACATCATGACTTCACCAGCAAACCCCAAAATCGATGGATACTCCAATTCATCAGAAGCACAGGAAAATGACCTTAAAGCCATGCTTGCTCAATTATTTGAGGCTCATAAGGAGGAAATGAACAAATCTTTCAAAGAGTTGGCCAGTCAATTGGAGATAAAGAAAGAAGAAATAGACAAAACCCTTAAAGAAACACAGGCAAACATAGCCAAACAAATAGAGGCACAAGTAGAGAAAAAATTAGTGGCATACAAAAAGGAAATGAACAAAGAAATAGAGTCCATCGTAGAGAGACAGGAATCCAAATTCAAACACATGGAATAAATGGTGCAAGGCATGAAAACAGAATTAGAATCAATAAAGAAAACACAAAATGAGAAAACTCTTGAGCTGGAGAACTTGGAGAAAAGATCAGGAACCACAAAAGTAAGCATCACCAAAAGAATACAAGAGATGGAAGAGAGAATCTCTGGAGCTGAAGACATACTTGCAGAAATTGATACTTCTCTCAAAGAAAAAGTAAAATCAGAAAAATTCCAATGACAAAATATCCAAGAAATCAAGGATGCTATGAAAAGACAAAATCTAAGAATAATAGGAATTGATGAAAAAGAAGACTCCAGGCTCCAAGGTCCAGAAAATATTTTCAAGAAAATCATAGAAGAAAATTTTCCCAACTTAAAGAAAGAGATGTCCATAAATATACAAGAGGCCTACAGAACACCAAATAGACTAGACCAGAAAAGAAACACATCATGTCACATCATAGTCAAAACACTAAATCTACAGAACAAAGAAAAGATATTAAAAGCAGCAAGGGAAAAAGGCCAAGTAACATATGAAGGTAGACCTATCAGAATCACACCAGACTTCTCATCAGAAACTATGAAAGCCAGAAGGGCCTGGGCAAGCATCATGGAGACTCTAAGAGATCACAAATGTCAACCCAGACTACTATACCCTGCAAAGCTTTCAATCAACATAGATGGAGAAAACAAAATATTCCATGACAAAACTAAATTTACGCAATATCTATACAGCAAACCAACCCTACAGAAGATACTAGAAGGAAAACTCCAATCCAACGAAAACGAATTCACCCAAGAAAACAGGGCATACAGATAATATCCCAACAAAAATGAAAAGAAAACAAGCAATGAAACAAGGTAAGATCATCGACTCCATTACAAAAGGAACTAACATGCATTGGTCAATATTATCTATCAATATTAATGGACTCAACTCACCAATAAAAAGACACAGGCTAACATAATGGTTAAGGAAACAAGACCCAACATTCTGTTGCATCCAAGAAACACACCTATGCAACAAAGATAAACACTACCTCAGAGTAAAGGGCTGGAAAAATGCTTTTCAAGCAAATGGTTCCAGAAAACAAGCTGGAGTAGCCATCCTAATATCTAATAAAATAGACTTTCATCCGAAGTTAATCAAAAAAGATAAGGAGGGCCACTATATTCTCATCAAAGGAAAAATCCAACAAGAGGACATCAAAATTTTGAATATCTATGCCCCAAATACAAGAGCACCTACATTCGTAAAGGAAACAATATTAAAGCTTAAATCATACATTGATCCTAATACCTTAATAGTGGGAAACTTCAACACTCCACTCTCATCAAGGGACAGATCAACCAGACAGACACCAAATAGGGAAATAAAAGCACTCACAGAATCCCTAAATCAAATGGACCTAATAGACGTCTACAGATCTTTTTACCCAAACTCAAAAGAGTACACCTTCTTTTCAGCACCACATGGAACCTTCTCCAAAATAGACCATATAGTTGGTCACAAAGCAAGCCTCAACAGATACAAAAGGATTGAAATAATCCCTTGTATACTATCTGACCACCATGGACTAAAGCTGGACATCAACAACAACAGAAACAACAAAAAGCCGACACGCACATGGAAACTGAACAACTTACTACTCAATGACAGCTGGGTCAAGGAAGAAATAAAGAAAGAAATTAAAGACTTTCTAGAATTCAATGAAAATGAAGGCACAACATACCCAAATTTATGGGACACATTGAAAGCAGTGCTCAGAGGAAAATTTATAGCACTAAGTGCCTACAAGAAGAAATCCGTAACATCACATACAAACAACTTAATGGCCCAACTGAAAAACCTAGAAAAAAAAGAAGCAGATACACCCAAGAGGAGCAGAAGGCTGGAAATAATCAAAGTAAGGGCAGAAATCAATCAATTAGAAACAAATAAAATTATCCAAAGAATCAATGAAACAAAAAGCTGGTTCTTTGAGAAAATCAACAAGATAGACAAACCCTTAGCCAAACTAACTAAAAAGCAGAGAGAAACCATACAAATCAGCAAAATCAGAAAGGAAAATGGGGACATAACTACAGACACTGAGGAAATCCAAACGATTATTAGGTCATACTACAAAAGCCTATATGGCACAAAATTTGAAAATCTAAATGAAATGGATAACTTTCTTGACAGATTCCATCTACCAAAATTAAGTCAAGATCAGGTAGAAAGACTGAATAGCCCTATATCTCCCAAGGAAATTGAAGCAGTCATTAACAGTCTCCCCTCCAAAAAAAACCCTGGACCAGATGGCTTCAGCGCAGAATTCTACAAGACCTTCAAAGAAGTACTAACACCAATTCTCCTCAAACTATTCCACAAAATAGAAATAGAAGGAACACTACCAAACTCATTCTATGAAGCCATAGTCACTTTGATACCTAAACCACACAAAGTTCCAACAAAAAAAGAGAACTTCAGACCTATCTCTCTTATGAACATTGATGCAAAAATACTCAATAAAATACTTGCAAACCGAATCCAAGAACACATCAAAGATATCATCCACCATGACCAAGTAGGCTTCATCCCAGGAATGCAAGGGTGGTTCAACATACGGAAATCTATCAATGTAATCCACCACATAAACAAAATGAAGGAGAAAAACCACATGATCATCTCCTTAGATGCTGAAAAAGCATTTGACAAAGTCCAACACCCATTTATTTATGTTTAAAGTCTTGGAGAGATCAGGGATATAAGGCACATACCTAAAGATAGTAAAGGCAATATACAGCAAGCCTATAGCCAACATCAAACTCAATGGAGAGAAACTTAAATCAATCCCACTGAAATCAGGGACAAGACAAGGCTGCCCACTCTCTCCATATCTCTTTAACATTGTACTTGAAGTCCTAGCCAGAGCAATGAGACAACTAAAGGAGATCAAGGGGATACAAATCGGAAAGGAAGAGGTCAAAGTGTCACTATTTGCAGATGATATGATAGTATACATGAGCGACCCCAAAGATTCAACCAGAGAACTTCTTCAGCTGATTAACACCTTCAGCAAAGTGGCAGGATACAAAATCAACTCAAAAAAATCAGAAGCCCTCTTGTATACCAAAGACAAAAAGGCTGAGAAAGAAATTAGGGAAACAACACCCTTCACAATAGCCACTAATAACATAAAGTACCTTGGTGTGACTCTAACCAAGCAAGTGAAAGACCTGTTTGAGAAAAACTTCAAGTCTTTGAAGAAAGAAATTGAAGAAGATCTCAGAAGATGGAAAGATCTCCTGTGCTCATGGATTGGTAGGATTAACATTGTGAAAATGGCCATCCTGCCAAAAGAAATCTACAGATTCAATGCAATTCCCATCAAAATACCAACTCAATTCTTTACAGACCTTGAAAAAAAGATTCTCAGCTTCATATGGAGAAACAAAAAACCCAGAATCTCCAAAACAATCCTGTACAACAACAGATCATCTGGAGGTATCTCCATTCCCGATCTCAAGCTGTACTACAGGGCAACAGTAATAAAAACTGCATGGTATTGGCATAGAAACAGAAAGGAGGATCAATGGAATCGCATAGAAGACCCAGAAATAAACCCACACACCTATGAATACTCAATATTTGACAAAGAAGCCAAATCCATTCAATGGAAAAAAGACAGCATCTTCAACAAATGGTGCTGGACCAACTGGATGTCTACATGCAGAAAAATGAAAATAGATCCATATTTATCACCCTGCACAAAACTAAAGTCCAAGTGGATCAAGGACCTCAACATAAAACCAGATACTCTAAATCAGTTGGAAAAAAAAGTGGGAAACAGCCTAGAACTCATTGGCACAGGAGACAACTTCCTGAACAGAACACCAACAGCACAGGCTCTAAGAGCAACAATCAATAAATGGGACCTCATGAAACTGAAAAGCTTCTGTAAAGCAAAAGACACTGTCATCAAAACAAATAGACAGCCTACAGATTCGGAAAGAATCTTCACCAACCCTTTATCTGACAGAGGGCTAATATCCAGTATATATAAAGAACTAAAGAAGCAGAAAAGCAACGAACCAAGTAATCCACTTAAAAAATGGGGAACAGAGCTAAACAGAGAATTCTCGAAAGAGGAACATCGAATGGCAGAGAAACACTTAAAGAAATGCTCAACCTCATTAGCCATTAGGGAAATGCAAATCAAAACGACCCTGAGATTTCACCTACACCCATCAGAATGGCCAAGATGAAAAACTCAAATGATAGCACATGCTGGAGAGGTTGTGGAGAAAAGGGAACCCTCCTCCATTGCTGGTGGGAATGTAAACTGGTTCAACCACTTTGGAAGTCAATCTGGCGCTTTCTCAGACAACTAGGAGTAGTGCTACCTCAAGACCCAGCTATACCACTCCTAGGTATATACCCAAAATTTGCTCAAGTACACAACAAGGACATTTGTTCAACCATGTTCGTAGCAGCTTTATTTGTAATAGCCAGAACTTGTAAACAACCCAGATGTCCATCAATGGAGGAATGGATACAGAAATTGTGGTATTTTTACACAATGGAATACTACTCAGCAATCAAAAAGGAGGAAATCATGAAATTTGCAGGCAAGTGGTGGGATCTAGAAAAGATCATTCTGAGTGAAGTATCCCAGAAGGAGAAAGACAAACTTGGTATATACTCGCTTATATAGACCTACAAGACATGATAAACATAATGAAATCTACACACCTAAAGAAGATAATCAAGAAAGTGGACACAGGCGAAGGTGATTAATCCTCATTTAGAAAGACAAATGGGATGTGCATTGAACTTATGACAGGAGTCTACCACAAAAGGCATCTGAAAGACTCTACCTAGCAGTGTTTCAAAGCAGACACTAAGACTCATAACCAAACCCTCGGCAGAGTGCAGGGAATCATATGAAAGAAGGGAAGTTAGTATGATATGGAAAGGATAGGAGCTCTACAAGGACCAAACATATCTGGGCACAGGGTCTTTTCTGAGACTGACACTCAACCAAGGACCATCTATGGATATAACCTAGAACTTCTGCTCGGATGTGGCCCATGGTAGCTCAGTAACCAAGTAGTTTTCCAAAGTAAGGGGAACACGGACTATTTCTAACAGGATTTCAAGGGCAGGCTGTTTGACACCCCCCTGGGAGGAGCAGTCTGTTAGGCCACAGAGGAGGACTTTGCAGCCAGCAGTGAAGATACCTGATAAAACAGGGTCAGATGAAAGGGGAGGAGGTCCTCCCCTATCAGTGGACTTGGAAAGGGGCAGGGAGGAGACCAGGGAGGGAGTGTGGGGTTGGGGAGGGAATGAGGGAGCGGGATACAGCTGGGACACAGAGTTAACAAAATGTAACTAAAAAAAAAATAATAATAATAATAAAAAAAGGAAAAAAAAAAAAAAGAAAACCTTTCTTCAGTCATATAAGTTATCTTCCTATGCGCACGCCAGAATCAACTCACCCCAAACTCAGAAATGTTGGTGCCTTTTAGTGTTCAGTTAGCAAGGAACACAGTAGATACTCTTTGTGGTCATGTGATATGGAACTTAACCCAATAGCAGTCAAAACATAGACTGGCCTGACACAGCCAATAATATTCAAAAGAGAAAATTTATAATTTTGTGCATATAAAGTAATTAAAATCTTCAAATCAAGTACATTTTGCTTATTTGCCTTGGTTTTCCTTCTTTGGCTTATCTGTTTTACCAGGAAATAATATGGGAACTGCACTCATCTAATAAATTCATAGATTAGATAGAAATGAGAAAATTCCAACTACCAGGTAGATGTGAGAGCCCCAGGGTATGGTCAGTTTCGTCCTTTTTTAGTAGCACAGTAGTATCAGTATTAGTACTAATATAGTATTAGTATTAGCATTAGTGTTAGTATAGTATTTAGTAGTAGTAGTAGCAGCAGCAGTACTAGCAGCAGCAGCATAGGTCATTCTACAAGGAGAAATTAATGTGACTCCAGCAGGCCCTAAATTAAATAACAGTGGGATGATAGCAAGGACACCCATTTCTCAGTGTTCCCTGTGTACCAAAGGCGTGGAAATAACTATAACATCTTCCCACAAGCCACTGCAATATTTGTTCCTAGCTACATGAATATCCTGAAGGCATATTCCTAATCAGTTCCCTGAAAATCAGGGATGATGCCAGCAAAAGTTATCTTCATCCTGCTGACTCCAAACTGTACAGGAAAGTGGCTCATACCTGAGGGACCCCGGGCAGTTTTTGTTTGATTGATTGATATTGATTGATTGTAGTAGGACCAAGGACTTTTAGGAGAGGATCATTTCAGGGTGTGCCTTTCTATATGATCTTGGACAAGCCACTTTATCTCCTCTTGTAATTAGATTCCCTGCCCATTTTGGGGTACCGCTTTCCACAGATGTTCAATGAACAATTTAGAAAATGGCTTTCTGTCCTGAAATAAAGTTTTTCAGGGGACAAAGGTAAATGTTCCTTCTTCTCTGCCTAGACCTTCCATCCAACAAGATTTATTCCCCATCACATTTCTGTAGTATGCACTTAGAAGCCCCCTGTGAGAAACAAGCGCTTAGCCTTTGGAAGTCCTGGAGGTAATAGGCAACAGCCCTCACATAAATTCTTTTAAAATGGGCTTGGTGAAACATGAATATACCATTCCAAGTGCAAGCCCAAACTCAAAGTTTTTCTTTCCTATAGACTATTTCCCAGGGATTTCCAAACATGGGCATTTCACAGTTCAGCTGTGAAATAATATGTCCAGATCACCATCCAGGGATCATGAACCATAGCTGAAAGAATCTAGCACAGAAAAAAATAAAAAGCAGTATTTGTTACTATGGCATTACTATGACTTCACAAAATCTATTATTTTAACAATCACTAAGCAATATGACTAGCACATACAAGTCTCTGAATGTGCAAGTCAGATATGCTGGTTTTAGTCAGTATGACATCGCCTTCTCCATCCCATAGTCCTCTGTTCTCATGGAAGAGGTGATGTCACAGTTTCTGAGGTTCAGCTGCTGCAATGTCACTGCACAGTGATGTTTTAATTGATGATTCTAGGCTGCATAGCAAAAAAGGGTCAGAAGCCACTTTTTTGACACAAACTGGCAGTTACGATTATTTAATATCAATTTTTCTTTGGAAAACTGCATTAGATCAGTTACAGCTACACCAATTTAGTTTAAATAGGTTCATATTTTTATCCCTGCTATTCATCCAGTCCTAATTATTAGGAATAAAATACACTCTGGATATAGTTTAGACGTCCATAATGTCTTCCCTGGAAGTGTAATAGGATTCACACACAATCTTTTTGTTGTAAAAGGAGATGCAAGGAAAATCTGCATTGACTTTCCCCCAAAGAGGCTGCACTTAGAATCATTTTGCCAACTCCTCCCCCACCCCACCCCACCCCCAGTTTTAACTCTCCAAAGTATCTTAACTGTTCACTGTGAGTTAGGTTAAATGTAATAGTATCAAAAAAAATCATTTAGAATATTAGTTCCTTTCTGTATCTTTTAGCAATTAAGTTATTTTTACATTAACCATGAACATCCTGACCCTTTCTTTGTGTACAAACTAAAAATATAGAGACAGTTATTCAAATTTTTCTCCTTTAATAAGGATACTGTTTTGAAAAGGTGAAGAACTAATTAGGGAGTATGTGGGGAAATGAATTACAAAACCTGACGTGAATGAGAAGAATGGCTACTACTGTAGTTACAGCTATTTTTTTTTTTTTGAGTTACTTTGTCCAGACACTATTCAATCTCCTAGGTGTCACCTCACTCATTTCCCATAACAAATATGAGTGCTATATATTAGTGTCATTCGGCATGAGGATTTATAGGCACTTTAGAATGCAGTAAAAACAAAGTTTGTAAACGCTAAACATTTCCAGGAGTTTACAAATGACTGTGTGGAAGACCACCAGGACAAGCGCTGCGTCGTGGTGGTGCTTTGTCATCTGCTGTTACTGCACCATTGAGGAACCAGAGCTGAGTCCAAGGGGAAGTGATGCAGGAGAAAGATGAGGGTGCGATGGCAAAGCGGGGCGCCGGGCCAAGGTGCCAGTAGGTACGTGCGCATGTGTGTTCGTGTGAGAGAATATGTGTATGTCCTTGTGAATTAATATAGAAGTAAGTGCATATCTGAGCACACACACGAACTCGGGTGTGTATTTATACAAATGTATGTGCTCCGGTGTTCGGTGTTCAGGCAGTGGGAATTGGAGACATGTCTACAATAACACTGACAGGACTGATATTAGTGTGTTACTGTAGAGCACAGACCCAGGCCGTTTCTGGGTGAAATCATTTGCCTTTTCCTAGTGATGTTTAGGTGACTCCCCCCTGACACTGAGCTGACAGTAGTAGTCTTTACATACTTTTGTATAGTGTGTGTGTGTGTGTGTGTGTGTGTGTGTGTACTGGCAATATTTAGACCAGGAACAGTCAACTGGAACCAGAAAAATGAAGTCCTGAACCATGTGAGACATTCTAAAACTTGGGTGAAAGTTCTAATGCTCCCATTCAGGTGCTGCCAAAGTGCACCACGGAGACAAATTGAGTAATACGTATACCAAATGCAAGTGCTACACTCTTGTTCTCCATAATTTTGAGGGTTTTATGATAATTGTGACGAGTTAAAATGTTTCTCTTCCAAGTTTCTTCTTTGTCTCTTTATACACCTTTCTTCCCTTGTTTAAAGAACAAATACAACTTGTTTCCTTTGAAACATTAAGGAATGGAGCAATGGGGAGGAATGCAAAGGAATGCTGAAATTTCATCGTGCCTCCAATTCAAGAAAAGATGGCTCCCTACGAAGCTGATAGTCCTGTGAGCTTGCACGGTACTTTATGGGTAAACTCACTGTTTTCACAACAGTTTTGCTGGCTCATGATATTTAAAGTCATCTATAGTCACTCATGGTCCCACAGGACAGTGCACCTGGTCATATACAGTGAGGTCCTTGCACAAGCTTTTTCTCACCCACTGCTTCACCCTTGGTCCCTGGATTAGATCCCTAATGCAACTGTTCACACACAACCTTTTCCTCAGCTATTGCGATTTGCGAAACCTGGTTGAAGACACTATCCAAGCTGCCGTGGATCAAAAGATAACTAAATTAATAAATGGCTGATGGTGAATGCCTAGTGTGCATAAGACTCCGAGCTGAGGTAAGACTCGCACGCTGTTGCCTGTGGCATGCTGGGCTCTGAAGCATTCATAATTACATCACGTTTCCGCATTGAGGCCCTGAATTTTTCTATTAAATTCAGGTCATGTAAAGTGAACATAATGACTGCAACAGCAAAAACAAAGTTGTGCTAACAACAGCCATTTTAGTGTCACAATGAGTATACCATATCCCCGGTGTGTGTGTTTATGCACATCCAGTTCTCTGAGGCAGAGTTCTCAGAACAGGTGACATCAGTGTTATCTGGTGTGGGCTGGAACGTGGGGGCAGCAGGTCCCAGCGGAGGGAGCCCAGGTCCTCAGTTCTCTGCTTGTTCTGCAGGGCAGTATCCAGAGTCCCTGGAACCCCTGCATGCAGATGCAGTGCGAATCTGAATCTTTCCTCACACTTATTCAGCATCTACCCACCCCCACCCTTATCCTTCTCTATAAGGCAACTCTGTAGGCAGATTTGATAAAGGAGAAATGTTTTGAACTGGCTTTCTTCCAAGAAGTGCTGTTAGCTTAGGAATAAACCTTTTAGACCTGTTTTGAAGAAATACGGTTCCCGCCCCCAACCTGACATCACAGTGTCTCCATCTTTTATCCAGTGATTCTCATACGGTTTTGCAACACTTCCTGGACAATTGTAGCCTCAAACCCTCTCCTAAGGAAGGAAGCCATCAGGCTGGTTAGATCATTATCAGGAAAGACAAGGCTAATTTTAGGGCACTCCAAAGATCATTCATTCATCAGAAAATCCTACTGGGTGTGTTACAGCAGCTATGTGTATCATTGGGCATCTTCTTCAGACTTCTAGAAAAAGCTCTCTCACAATATTGTAGTCATGAAGCAAATGGACATTAAAATGTTTTTAGCCTGGCAGTGTGGCACATGTATTTAATCCCAGCCTTCTGTAGGCTGAGGTAAGAGGATCTCTGTGAGTTAGAAGTCAGCCTGGTCTACAGAGTGAGTTCCAGGATAGTCAGGACTATACTGTGAAACCTCATCTCAAAAACAAAACAGAACAACAAAAACAAAACCCAAAACAACAACAACAAAAAAGTTGTGTTTTTTTTTTCCTGGAAAAAAAAGTCCTCTGATTCCATTTGGAATTGAAAAGCAGCTCCCTCCTCCTATGCCAAGGCACTTTCTGTAAATAAGGCCAATAAATTTTGCACTAGTCATAGGTATAGAGAGAAATCCAAGATGACACCATCTCATCTTGTTGACCCGTGGGTTTCACTAGATAGTAATAAGCACATCATGGTAAAGCTGGGAGGTTTTGCGTCCCAGAGGGACAATTTCCTTGGTGAGAAATCTTCTAAAATATTTTCTAAAGATATCTGTCTCTCAATAGCCATAGTCTTCTCTTCCTGTATTTGGTCTCAGCCTGGTGACTTTGTCCTAAAGCAAAACCAGTCATGTATCACATCTGAGGACAAGTGTCATGTCTGTCTTCTAAGCATACCCTCTCTTTCCTTCCTTGTCTTAGTGATGAAGATTGCCTCATTAATAAGATGGCTTCATGCGACTAATTTCCCATGAGAACCTACATCTTCATCCCAACAGTCAGGATTAACTGTATTCTATTTACAAGCTAGTGACAGAGGTTATAAGTTGGGGAGACACTGAAATGGAAGGCACAGGTGAGCTATTCTCTTTCCTGATATCTATCTATCTACCTACCTACCTACCTATCTATCTACCTACCCACCTATCTACGGTTTGAAGGTAATTCATTACACAACAATAGAAATAGAAAATATACCCAACCCCCTCCAATTATTGGCTTTAGTGGCTGTCTTGCTTTTTTTTTTTTTTTTCTTTTTTCTTTTTTTTTTGCAAACCATCAAACTAGCATTCTATGGTCACAATACTCAGGAAATGTCAGTAATCTATAATCTCCTTTGAATCCAGGCAGCCATTTTCACTCCTGGTTCACTAAACAACATTCAACCTGTCAGAAACTAGGGCATACAGATTCTATTATAGCCACTATATTTAACACAGGAGTCTGGATAATAAGGTCAGAGAGGTATTTTACAGCCTTAGACTGGCATCATATCTTTTCTGGACTAAGGGCACTTCCCGTGGTTCTGATTGAAAACAGCAGTTATTTTTTTCTTTCCCCTGATCAGTTATCTTTACTGAAAATGTACATTGCTGTCGCTCCTGACAGGGAGGACTTGTATTAGACACCATGGGCTTGCACCTGAATACCCAAGTGATGCATTACATGAATGTAATTTACATAATGAGCCAGGCAAAAAGCTCGTGTTAGAGTGAACATGCTCGTCAACATTTAGAAATGTTGCAGTCCTGACAGAGAGCTGCCTCTTATAGCAAAGGAAAGAATAGCTATCCATCTCCCACACACTTTTATGTGAAACTGTGGTCCAAATACTCTTCATGAAAAGAATTCCTGCAGTTTACTCCAAAAATACATAGTATTTGTCCTACATTCTGATGTTAATAACACTAGCACTTTGAGTTTATCTGGCTGCCTCGAAGATTTTTTTTCTAGTCATTCAATGACTATATAATGTTAAACACAAGAACCAAGGATATTTTATGGTTAATTTGCTATTTATAATCAGGCAATAATTAATATTAGTTAAAAATGAGATTCTTAAGGAATTATGTTTTTGGCTTCTTATTTATTAGTGTCTTGTTTATAATTATAAGCCTTTGTGAAGGAATAGCAAAGTACAATAAATTATGATGCTTTTGGCAGCCCTGGGCTAATGAAAACATCAGCTTGGCCCATGTTTCAGAGTCTGCCTACTGGCCTGGAAGTCTCTGTGTTTCTTTAAACCGTCTTCACGCTCTAGCAAAACCACCTCACACTCTGACAATTGCGCTAGAATTTCAGAATTATTTTTACCCTTTTATTAGGTCTAGGCTTTTTGAAACTGAGTATAGCATGCTCTAGATATCCAGGCAGAGTGCTCAGCATCCTGGCATTTTTCATGAACTTGTTAATGGATCTGAACTGAAAATATTACCTGTAATAACTATGAAGGAAACACTTTCTCATTTTTTTTCCTCCCTGGATTTTGAAGTTTAGGGATAAAGCTAATGTGATATTGAAATGTCTTCTTGATAGAAGACAGAGCAAACAAACAAACAAACAAACACTAAATAGTCACTCTGTAGTTCAGAAGCCCCACCCAAGCCTACCGTCAAGTCTTCCTGTAAAAGCCAGTATAATTCATAAGAGAGACATATTTTTGTGCCTTTAAACATTTTATGTCTGGTTCTAAATAAAGTGCAGCTCTTTTGTTGATGTTCTTGTTTTCTTTCTTTCTTTCTTTCTTTTTTTTTTTTTCCCAAGACAGGGTCTCTTTGTGTGCCTTGGCTGTCCTGGATTTTCTTTGTAGATCAGGTTGGTCTTGAACTCATAGAGATCCGCCTGCCTCTGCCATCCTGAGTTCTCGGATTAAAGGCTTGTGCATGCCCTGCAGTGCTGATCTTGAGATGCTTCCAGTAGCCAAGACTGCCTTGATCTTGTCACTGCAATTTGTTAAGAGCTCATGTGTGTAGTACTAGGTGGTGGTGGGTATGCCATTACTGATTGGACGTCTGAAACAAGAAGGCCAGAAGAATACAAGATAACTACAAGATCCTGACACATCCTGGCATTTATTTGCACTCTAACTTAATGACCTTTGCAAATTTCTAGAGCAAGAAAGCATGAGGCAAGCATTGATTTAAATAGAATGAATTAGTCTTGGTCAAATCCTAGCTACTTCCCCAAGAATGGTAGAAATTGCATTGGTAGAATGGTAGAATGGTAGAAGAGCATTAAGTGTTTTCACTGGAGCGGAAAGGTTCTCCACTCTCTGGAGGATGTGGTCCCTGCCAGTCTTGAGTGTTATGATCCAAGCTGAGGACGGTAGCATTGAAAAAAGTACTTCACTCCAGTCTAGCTTTCTCTCTTGCCATTTATTTCTCTCCTCTTCTCACCCCAGGTTCTTGTATTTGATGCTGATTTTTCACAGAACACTGCTCTCCACAACTCCATATGGCTGGCTTTTTTAAAACTTATATTTGTATTTTCTATTCTATTTTAAAATATTTTTCTTTAGGAATTTATATATATAAAATCAATTATGATCATACCTAACCCCACACCCCCATATACTCCACATCGCTGTCTCCTTCATTTATGGAGGCAATCAGCTGCCTGCTTTGTCCTTCCATTCAATCTTTTCAGGTGCTTTCTAATTTTGAATTGGATGGATTTTTTTTTTTTTTTAAATTCTAAACTTACTGTTTACTAGCTGTATAGACTTAGAAAACCTGCTAACCCTCTCTGTGCATTTTTAAGCATGCCTGAATTTTTATCCTTACCCTTCATTATTTCAAAGGGGATTTAAGGCCACCAATCTATTTATTCTTTGGTCTTTCCTTCTGACATTTCCTTGGCATTTTCTTCCTCTGCTTTGTCATCGCAACACGATTCTAGCTCATTCCTGTGGGTTTTCTCTTCTGGTTTCCTATTTCATCATCTGACCACCCTCTCATTAATTCTTCTTCCTAAACTGACATTGGGAATATCGGTGTTAGCAAAGACTGCATCTCAATGTGCTGAGTTCTTGAGACTGAGACCAAAGCAAAGACAACATGAGTAAGTAAATTTGCCTGAAAACTGGAGGATGGCATCAAATCTGGCTTGCATTTCACAGAGCAGGTTGTCTTCATTGTTTACTTATCCAATAATTACTCAACACTGCATTTTATATCAGCTGGGAACTTTCATAAGAGTGAGGGATATTTATCAATACTTGTGTGAACATCTGTTTAAGAGTGATATGGCTCTAAACTGTTTGCCAGTGAATTTGCTAGTCTTCCGTTGATAACACTGCTGGACATCACTGATTGGTGAGGTTGAGGGCATTATATTATTAGCTCTAATCCACCACTGGAAGCAACAATGTGAAAACTACACACTCCTTCTAGTGAATGCTGAAAGTGCAGCCTGTTACTCCATGGTAGGAATGCTATAAGAACAGCATATTGCTTATTTTGTTTGTGCTGGTAAGTAATTTAGTACATTTTGACACAAAAGAGGAATGTGGTCCACACTACATCTTGTGTCTGTTTGGGCTAGTTAACTCTTGAAGTAATTCAGCTTATAAATACAATAGGAAAAGGAATTGCTGTTTACTTTTGCTAAGATAACACAGGACAGATTCTGACAAAGAATTAATTTAACACCTGAGATATTTGCTTTCGAAGAAAAATTTCAACAAGAAACAAAATCTTATGGTGTGAAGCTAGAGAAAGTATGCTTATTCTGCTGAAGAGAATGGAGGTACAGCATCCATGGAGCAGGGAAATAAATCTCTCTCACCCAACTGATTCCCTGGTTCAGTTCAGTTCGATCTTCAGCATTGTTTTTGTTGGTTTTACAAATGCAATTACAGAGTGATGACATTAGAGAAGACACTGTTTCAGGAGATGGCAACAGGAATGAGCTTTTTCTTTTTCTCTTTTTCTTTTTGTCTTTTGTGTCTTTTCTTGTGGCCTAAGAACACTGCTCCTCAACAGCCTGAATATGAGTCAGGGAGGTTGGAGCCAAGATCTTGCTGAAATGAATACTATGCACAGTGAGCATCTCTTGGTCAGCTTTCTTATAACAGAAGACATTTCTAAGTTTCTCAACCTGTAAAAATAAAGGGCTTCTTCAGGCTCAGAGATTGGGCTTCAGTCCATGATTGTTTGGCATAGTGCTTATGGCCCTAAGATAAAGCTTCATACATATTGGTGCCAGCATGTGCAAAATCGTCCATCTCATGGGCAAGATGTGAATCTGAAGGGGAGGAAGGGGTCAGGAGTGCAACATAACCTTCATGGGAATGCTCCTGTAACTAAACAACTCCTAAATGTCCCTCCTGCTATTGTTCTCACTGTCTCCCAGTAGAGCCACCCTGATGTTCAAACCTTCAACATAAGAAATAGGGAAGAGGCATAGAAGACCAAAGATATTGCCTTTTGTATTGGTTAGATATTTCATAATGTCATTGGAAAGTATTTGGCCATTTAAAGAATCCTACTAAATTATTTTTTCCTGTCCTATTTTTGTTGTTGAGGAAGATAAAGTTTAACTATACAGTAAGCTATGAGCATATGTGTGCGTGGTAGGGAGTTGAAGCAATAGGGACAATGAACACTCTGAATGCTTAGTGCTTTGATTTACATTTTTTTCTAAAAGCATATGCAAACATTTTATTTATGCACATTTATTGGAGAACTTCTCTTATTCTTTATTAAGTTGATTTAAAAAAGTCAATACTTTACTCAACCACATTCTAAAAAATAATGTCTTTAAAGCACAGATTCAAAGTCCCTCTTACATTTTTCTACTGCTAAAAGTGTACATGTGAGTGTGCACAGCACACACACACACAAGTTCAAAGAAAACCTTTTCAGAGTGCCTTTAGTAGCACATGTAAATTGGAATTCTTCATCATGTGATAACCTCCTTTCTATGTCTGCACTGGGACATTGCCCTTTTGCCTTAAATCATATACCCTTTTCCAAATTAAATGGCCCAATCAATGTATAAAATTCCAGGATAAAAATATAGAAACCAATAAAACTGAGGTAGTTATGGCTAATGAAAGAAATATAAAGTTTATTTCAAGACGTGATTTTTTTTTTCTTAATTATAATGTTCTTCTACCACCTCAAAGGAGGTAAGGCAGATTATACTTTTAGGCTCCTTGTTAGGCAAGAAAAGAGGACAATAGAAGATTTTCAAGTTTCAAAATCACACTGAAATGCTAGGGCTCTGCTTGCCAATGCTGCTACCCTCATAGGCAGCTGCAGCGGACTGCTGCGTACTACTTGTCAGATTTCAAAGTTGCCTTTTATGGCATCTCAGAAGTCCCCATGCACTGGGATGTGTCTGTGACCCAGTAACCTATAGAACACCTAACACTTGAAAACTGTTTTTCATGGCATGCCAGCCACCTTTATCTAGGGCTGTCATTTTCATTGTGGTTTGCACACTAAAATCACCAGGGTAGCTTTTAAAACATGTCCAAGCCTGAGTTCTAACCATATTGAGTCCTAATTTAATTGCTCCGTGGTAGAAGCCAGCCAGTGGAATTTTTAAACACTTCATTAAAGGTTTCCTTTGAGCAGCCAGATTGATGGTTCTATTTCCCTTTCCAATCTGACAGTTGTTGAGTACCTTAAAAGGACCAGATAGCCTCAATAACGTTTGAGCTCAAGCTTATGAAATGGGGAGCTAACCCCCAGCCCTGAGTTCCTCCTGTCATAACCTTTGACTAAGCATGAAGAAGAGAGGAGACTAAAGAGGGTTTCTTTTTTACAGGCTCAGCTCTTTGGAATTGGCAAGGTTCCCCAGGAGAATTGGCTTCCCAGCATGCACGTGATGCAATGCAGCATGGGAGCCTACATCCATCAAACTGTGCCTTTTCTTCTTCTGGGCTTCACCAGGAAAAGAACCAGGGCTATTTTGTGTTGGGTGGGTACACCTCTCTTTGTTCTTGAGGAGTAAGGAAGTCTGAGACTGCAGCATTTGTGACAGTGCTTTTCTCTTTCAATGTTTTTTTTTGTTGTTGTTGTTGTTGTTTTTTTTTTTTTTTTTTTTTTTTTTTCAAAAGCAGGTCCTGAGCATGTTTCAGGAAAGAGGAGCGGTAGAACAGGGAACGTCATATTTTAACTTTTGTTTAGGATGGAAGCTTTTGATTTTTTTTTCCCTAGCAATGTGGTCTGTATCAAGTTCCATATCAGGAAATATGAAGTCGCTGATAGCCTGTTGCTAAGATGAAGCCAGTGTTTCCCACCTTTTTCCTCTTTCTGGTTTCCTTCCCTGAACCGTGGGTTCATGACAGCTTGTTGTTGGGCAGGGCATTAGCCTTTTGTAATTTATTGCTTTTAGATTAAATCTGGGGAAACTCGATATTGCAGTTGAGTGATTAGAGCAATACCCCTCGGAGTAATAAATTTTCTTTGGTGCTGCACATCTCCAGATCATGTTTCCTTTCTAATTACATTTACATAAATGATATTCTGTAAAATTAAATTAACATTCAAACGGTTACCCTGACAGGGAGAGACAAAAATTAGTTACCAAGTTGTGTCTTTAAAAAAAGTCTAGTTCTTTTCCTAATATGAATCACTACAGTCTTGCAAGTGCCAGCCTTCAACAAAGCGCCAGCTCCAGACAGCATGGGGATTCTTGTCAGCAGCTAATGGAAATGCTTTGTTTCTTTCCTGGAGACTAAGATCATCAGAGAATACAGTGACTTCTCCGAATTCGGCCACTAATTAATTGCTAATCTTTCTTCAGGCTTCTAGCTTTAAACTTCTGCAGTAATCATGGAGACTCTCAGATTGACTATGAGCACATCTATGCATTTAGATACATGTTTTCTTTTGTGGGATTTCCCCTTTAGAAATAGTTCAGTACCTAAAACAGCACCATCAGAAAATCAGCAACCTTCTTGTCAAGGCGGCGAATGCCACCACTTCATGTCTGAATTACAAGACACGTTCCAGGATGGTCTCCATTGTATTTCTAAGTACAGTCGAATAGCTCATTTTGTGATCATAATTTTATATATACTACACTTTCATTTATACAAGATAAGTCAGATGTCCTCAGGGAGCACATCCCAGGACATTTGGCTGTAACATGCCTGAGCAGTACAGGCTTATTATTCCCTGTCCTGGTTGAATTGCCTCTGATCAACATGGATCATTTTAATAAAACAGTGAGTTAGGAAAGAAACAACTGAAGATCTGCTCATGCAGAGTGACAGGATGATAATCAGAGACATATTTCTGTGTCCAGACACTTTCTCTTCCCTGTCAAAACACATGGCTCCTTGTTACACGGATCTGACATCACGCTCAACACCGTCACAAGCAAGAGTCCTTGTGTAGATGTGGAGATGCCGACGAAACATGGCTGTCAAGAGTCCACCCTCAAAACAACCTGTCAGGAGCAATGCTTTTCTCAGAAGATGAGTATAAGAGAGAGAGAAACCAGCACCTCTCTTAAGAGAAGCAAGTACAGCTTATCCTGCAAGGCTGTTGTTGGCTAAAGGCCTCAACCAATGTATCATGCTGTCTTATTTCTTGAGATTGCATTTACTTCTGTTTTAATTATCCACTGAACATGTCTGCATTATACATATACAAAATAAAAGGAAAAAGTTAAAGTGAAGGAAAAGAAAAAAAAATCTGGGCTCACCTAAAGCTGTATATTCTTTATGCCCTATCCCCGTGTATGTTGTTCCTGAGTCCTTTATGTGTAAGGTATGACACCTGGCATTAGGACCTTCTAATTTATACCTCCCTTGTTTGTCAGTCAGCCACTTTCCTGTCTGTGACTCATCTGTGAACACCTGATGCAACTGAGGCCTTTTGCGCATTCCTTCTCTCCACATGCAGTCTATGGAGACAACAAGCACTAGCAGCCTGGCTTTTTTTTTTTTTTTTTTTTTTTTTTTTAGGTAGGGTGCTGGGTACAGATCTGAGCATCTGATCCTTCCTCTCAGCCTCTGTTGGAAGCTGCTGTCAGTAGATGGATGCCCAAATCACTGGCTCACCGACCTGAGGTGAACAAATGGGACTGTTGCTCCTCAGCTCCTTGGGGAGAGTTATGGAAATTGGTCACTGGAACCCATCACTGCCTGTGACTTACACACCATGGAAACTTAGAGGGATTTATGGCTGGGTACCAGATGCCAGCTCAACATCTGCTTCCTCACAGAGGTGTTAATGCCAGTCAGGGCTGAGTGTATTAAAAGTGAACCTTAGGAATAAAAAAATAATAAAGCAAAACTGCACAGAGGTGTAGAGACGCTGATTACTGTTAGAAAGTTCACACTTAATTTCCCAATGGCATTTTCTGTAGGGTACCATATATAAATGGAGGTGACGCTGCCCTCCTCAGTGTTACTGTCTCCTTGGAGAACCCTCAAGCTACTTCCAGCAGTGTGAAAAACTTAAATGATATTTTCAAAATAATAATAATAAAAGAAGATGTAGATTTTTCCAGCTATTTCTGTATTAAACATTGTGGGAAGATCTATACTATTTAAACATCATGCGTTTGGAGATAACAGATTGGGCCCATTGTCAGTATTGTTGATGAAGCCAATTACAAAACCCATTGTCAGGGTCTTGGTGTTCTTCAAGCCTTCACACGCCATTGTTCTTCTAAGCTTTTGCTCAGAGCCAGGTTGGATTATCTGAGAGTTAGTCTCAGGGTGTCACATTAGCAAGTCTCAAAGTTAGACTAGTGCAGTCTCCAGATCTTGACATTTCCATTTCAAAAGTGGTGATGGAAGCCAGAGATATATCTCAGTGGTTATTAGGTTCCTGGTACTCATATCAGATGGGTTACAGCTGCCTGTATTGTTAGCCCCAGGGGATCTGACCCACTCTTCTAGCCTAGGGGCTATATACATGGTATACACTCATATATACACACATATACACATAAATATTTTTTTTAAAGTGGTGGTGATTCGGATGGCTGTTTGGAGCCATCAGTCATTTTCTCTGTATTGCACATGCCTAAATTCTTCCAAGAAATGCTCTACTCACTACTTGGGCATTCTGGTCAGTGCTTTACACAGGAATAACAACCATCAGTGGGGCCATACTTAGACATAAAAATAACAGTGCTACTTAAAGATATATAAATTTATTTTAAAGCTCCTTGGTATATGGAAGAAGAAGTAAGACACACAAGAGCTTTCAACAAGCCTCCTCAGAAGGGCGTAATTTATGGGATGATTATGTCAAACTGAGACACACAGGTAAAAACAAAAGATAGGAGTTTTGGTATTGATCCCTGAGTATCTTATTTAGAAAGGTAAATATGCCCCTCAATTAAATCTGACTATCTGACACAGTGTGGTAGAGTGGACAGAACACTGATTTCTGAATTGGAAGTAATTTTCCACATTGAAATTCTTGTAAATTCTACAAACATTGGTCAGACCTTTAACTTGAATAGATATTTAATCTCACTGGATTGTAATATCCTTGAGAGTGAATGAGTTTCCTTTCACACTGCTGAGAGAGTCAGTGACTGAAAGGCACTTTCTTCCCCAGGCCTCTCCATTACCAGAAGCCACTGACAATAGTGACAGGGCTGATGTCACAGAAAGAAGCATGGTGGTAGTGGGAAAGTGCTGACTTCAGAGTCCATGGCTTTTTTTTTTTTTCATCTAGAATAGGAGTCATTTGGAGTAATATTTGAACTCTTTAACATTCAATTTGTTGCTACTAACTATAGCAGTTTTGGTGAAACCCAGTCCTTATATAAACATAGCCCAATCTTGAAAGATACCGCTATTGTGCTGTATACAACTCAGTCACACAGTGTAGGCTTCTGAAATGCATTGTCTTTCTGGATAGAGATGTTTGTCATTTTGATATTCTAGCTAGTCTTTGAACAAATTGTGTAAGCTATGAGAATCTTCAGTATATTGGTTTCTTTGAACGACATGCTGTATCTCTACCTGTTTCTCATTGTGAGATCTCAGAGGCTGAAGGCAAGTATTCATTTTCTTAAAATGGCTTCATACTTCCTAAATTTGTATTAAAGTATGTGTGAGACTTGGCATCATCAACCCTTACCTATTTACATCACACTTAAAAAAGAAAGAAAGAAAAAGAAACAAGTAAAATTGAAGGTCTGAACTTTGAACATTGATGCGTGAGTATGCAATTGTCTTAGGCTTAAGACGATTCCAAGTCCTTGATCAAAGATGAACCAATGCAAAGAAACCCTGGGTACTCCAGGTCATACAGGAGAAGCCCACTACCTCTTCTTCTGCTCAGAGAGCAGGGGTGGTGGTAAGTTGATGTTTCCAAGTGTCTCTGATTCTAATGCCAACGTAGCTTAGAAAGGCAATGAGGCCTTCCTGCATTCTCTTGGCATCAACTGACTCTAGACGCCTACTGCAATAGTCCAAGAGCAGAACAGCCAACACTGTGCTCCACTGTGCCCTGAGTGGCTCTTCCCAGCTCCCTTGATTACACTGGTTGCATTCATTTTCCTCTCAGCGTCTGCTATGAGAGTGTGACTGCCTCACAGCACAGCCAGGCTAAACTCACACTCTGTCTCCAACATACAAAAGGTCCCAGAAATTCTTGCTGAATAAATGACTAGTGATATTGTTCAAATATTTGTCAAATTTCTGTCCAGAAGGAATAATAATATAATACTTTACCCAACAAAATGACTATGCTGGAAACTTATTTTTAATATTTTTGACATGATTATAATCTGAATGCATTTTTCTCCCTCTAAGAATGACATGAAGTGAGTTATAAATATCAATCCTTGCTCTTGAAATGTGATGAGCTGCCTCTCATGACTTTAGTTTTTCATTTCTGCTTAGTATAAGCTAAATTATTGTGTAGCTGAAATAATTAAATGCAAACCTACAGAGCCCTTAGAAAAACCACCTGCCAAGCAAAAGCAAAAGCAAACAAAATAAACCCTGCAAACAGGTGAGACCCATCTGCAATTATGGCTAATTAATCCATCAAGTCACTGTTAGGCAGCAAAGCACAGTGAACTGGGCAGTTGGGCCTATGTATTCTAGCCCCATTGTACCACTAAGTGTGACCAATGACTCTGTGGGAACTTGGTTCTTCAATCTGCAAGGAGAGATGTTGGACCAAGTGACCTTTGAAAATGTTTCACATTTAGTAGTCTTTGGAGTCTGGAACCATTTGTGTTGGTGGATTCCTAGAACATTTGGCCTTTGCCTTGACTGGCAGTTGACATCCCTCTGATGTAGCAGAGTGCTTGTGTCCTCATATATATATATTATTCCACCTACTTCTTTTATTCTTCTTATCCAGGGATTCTGCTGCTTAAAAGGGAACAAAAATTAGTTTCATCTAACAAGAAAAATTCTGAATGTTAAACTTCATGCTTTAAAAAGCAAACTTATCCCTGTATGAAAAATAATTAGCAGTTTAAAGAGATGAATCTAATCGAGAGGAATAGAATAAATTATTAGTTTTCTGTCTCCTCCTAAATTGTAATGCATAATGTTTTATGAAGAAAAATACACACACACACACACACACACACACACACACTTTAAAGAGTACTTGTTTTGGCAGTTATATTATACAGCATTGATCACTGGGGAATATATATATTATTTTGGTTAAGTATCTTTCCTCTCAAAAATTTATGAATTAAGTATTTACTAGCTTCTTCTGTGTGGAAAAACCTAGCTTAGCACTAGCTGATTACATGATTTTGCTTATGAAGCTGCTTCCTAAACTCTAAATAGTAAATTGTCCATATACTCTGGGGAAGGCCACAGCTAGCACTACAGGACACAGCTCCTCTGTGTCACACCAGCTTCCCTTGACTTGAGGTGCCCTAATCTCGGCCTCCAAACATCCATGTTTGGAAAATGGAGGCAATCAACTGTAAATTGTGTGTCTGAAACTAATTGACAAGAAATCTTCTTACAGGACTAATGGAGGTAAATTTTATGCCATGCAGATTTGGCATTTTGTGCTTGACTGGCTAACAGCTGGTGAGGGGGGAGTTAGAAAAGATCAGTAAGAGTCTTAGAATCTGTTCTCACACTGGCCTTTAGCCATCTGCTTGTCTCTGGTATTGGCAGGCCTCAGGTAATGCAGGCTGAGTTGTGGGGCAGAAATAGGGCTTTGGAGAGAAGGTGCAGTTTACCTCTGTTGGGAGTGTTAGCACGGGACCAGCTGACAGGGAGTTTTACCTGGTGGTCCCTGGTAGCCCCAGGCCTCTGGGAATGTGGATAGGGCTGTGGTCTCCAGTACATGGAGCTAAGGGGTCAGGGCGCAGGCCTCCAGGGATGCAGGGAATCAGGTACACAGGGTTCCAGGCAGAGCTCTATGCTGCTACATTTGTTGGAAGGACAGAGCAGGCTGGGAATTCGGGGAAGAGAGGCCTCACCTGGGGTCCCTGATGGCCTCCAGTAGGTCCCTGGTCCCACAAATGGAGTGCACATGGGGCAGGGCATAGCACCTGGCTCACTACTGCTGTGCTTGCCCAGGGGAGCCCCAGCAGGCAGGAAGCTGCAATATAGAGGTTTCACTTGTCTGTCCTGCATGGCTGCAGGCCTATGAGGATGGAGGCTGAGCTGTGGGCAGGGAATGCGGTGGACAAGTGACAGGGTGAGCACGCCTTAGAATTTGTCTCAGAGAGAGATTTGAGAGGCTCAAGGTTCTGTGATGTTAGTACTCTCCCAAGATAGCACTTTTTTCCCCTATCGTTATTGCTCAACTTGGGCCTGTATTTCTAGTTACTGAGGAGGCTGAAGCAGAAAAATTACAAATTGAAGTTCACAGAATGAGTTCAAGGACAGCCTTGGTAACTTAGCAAGAACCTGTATCAAAATAAAAAATAAAGAAAAGAGGAATATGGTTCAACTGTATAACAGTTGCTTAGCATGAATGGGGCCCAATTTAATCCCTAAGTACTGAAGAAAAAGTACACAAACAAACAAGCAAAAAAATCAAGGTTTTTAAGAGAAGGTGTTTAGATTTAGGATGACATGGCACCACAAGTTAACTATATAAGGCTTCTAAGGGGAGGTGTATGTGTGACGTTACCAAAGATGGTTACTGAAATTCAGGCGTTGCAATATCAACCTGTTTATGGTGGTTTCAGTGAGTGTGTCTCCATAGGCTCATAGACTTGAGTACTTGGCCACCAGGGAGTGGCACTATTTGAAAGGATTAGGAGGTGTGGCCCTGTTGGAGAATGTCAGTCACTGCGGTTGGGCATTGAGGTTTCAAACAGCACACTCCAAATATAGAGCCTCTCTTTCACTGCTGCCTCTGGATCCAGAGGTAGAATGCTCAGCTCCCCCGCCAGCACCATTGTCTGCCTGCAAGCCGCCATGCTTCCTGCTGGGATGATAATGGACTGAACTTCTGAAACCACCATGGTCGTGGTGTCTCTTCACAGCGGCAGAACAATGAATAAGACACCATCTTTCAGAATCCCATAGGAAACACTGCTGATTATTGACAAGTTCATTAGTGAGTTGCAAGTTTAAACTACTTGAACCTCAAGACATGGTTGACAGAATTTGTAGGAAAGAGTGAAAAGGGAAAGGTAAAACAATAGCCTTCCCATGTCAAAACAAAATAAAACAAAACAAAAATAAACAACTCAAGAATACCTCATGCAGAGACAACTAAGTTGTCAATACAATTTAGGCCGTCATTGCTACAGCGTGGATCTTAAGAATCCCTAATGGCCCATGTCTTAAGGGTTTACTCTCCAGTGTGGCTTCTGGGTGGGAGAAGATTTAAGAGAAGGGGCCTTGTAGAATATGTGTAGGTCACTGGGGGCATAGTGTCAGGGTGATGCATGATCATATCTCTTCTCCTGCTCTTTGGATTCCTGGTCAAGTGATGAATGTTTGGATTTTTTGTTTTTGTTTTTGTTGTATTCACTCTGTCATCCAAAGTAACAGTGCCAACCACTTATAAGCTGAAACCGCCAACACTGTGAGCTAAACGAGACCTCTTCCTATAAGTTGATTGTATCAGGTATCGATCATAAAAAACTGACTAAAACTCATATCAGGTAAGAAAGAATAAAATTCAACTATTATACTATTTAAGTTGTAATACCTGGAGGTCAGCTGAGTGGGGTTGTGGCTTTGTTCAAGTAGATGGAAAAATAAACAAAAACCATAACTTTTTGTTTGGTTTGTTTAAATGCCCTCCTTAATGGCATTTAAATGTCTAATTATTAAGGTGTAGGGGAAATGACAGGGAAGCTTGGCAAAAAGCCATTTCCAACTTACTAACTTTTTTTTTTAATCTACCACACCTAAAATCAGGCATTTTTTCACCTGTTTGATAACTTATGTTGTCTTGGCCATTAAGGAGCAGTGCATCTGTGACCCCGGAACATAAGACTTTGAAAGGCTGTCTGTTCAGAAACTGATGTTTAAACTGATTTATGAATAAAACCCAACATTAAAAAACAAATCAAAACAAAACAAAACCTTAAAAACAAGCCACAGGAATGTGCTTGTCTCAGGGGCAGTAGCACCACATCTTCAGAGACCCCAGCTACCACCTGACAACCTGTGGGCTCAAGCCATGTGTTTCATGGGCAGCATCACCTCTCTTTACCTACCACTCCTTCAAGCCTCCATCATTTGAGCCGCTGATACACTCTAGCAGAGCCCTTCTCTCCTGTCTCCTTAGGACACCAAAATGCTAAACAGCAGACCTGTGTTGGGTGCCCATTTGCCCAAGTGGTAACCATCACTTTTTCCTCTCTGACCCTTTTCTCAGCTTTGACTTCTGAGGAAATACAGCCATGCTCTGCCTGTGTTATAGAGGTATTACTTGTATGATCAGAGACTGACCTAAGAGCACTTCTGGTACCCCAATTGTACCAGAATGGGCCCCAAGCTGAACTTCAGGCACCTGTATCAGTGGTTCTCAACCTTCCTAATGCTGTGACTCCCTTAATACAATTATTTTTGTTGCTACTTCATAACTATAGTGTTGATACTGTTATAAATTGTAACGTAAATATCTGATATGCAGATTGTTTTAGGCAATTACTGTAAAAGGGTCGTTTAGGACCCCAAAAGGGTTGTGATGCACAGGCTGAGAACTGCTGACCTAGATTATTTACAATCTGTCAAGTTGGATCTGTCAACTAGAGATACCAACATTCACCTAGCAAGGTTGGGACAGGTTACCTATACCAAAAGACACAACCCAGGACCTAACTCCAGATGCCTGTGTACCATCACAAAACACCGAAATGTTTGGTGCTCTCATACTGGTATTCCCTGAGAAAAGCAACGTGGCTGATATAAGACAATGAATTCAAAATACCAAAGATAAACACATGCAGTAAACTCATATAGGATATGAATAGACACTAAAATGAGAACTAAGAAAACACAAGCAGCTGAATTAAATAAAAGCATTTTGGTGTACGAAAATAAAATTTAGTAAAGAGATATAACTTCTGAAGAAAACTCAAGCTGAATTGAGATGAAAATTTCAGTAAGTCTAATATAAATCTCAGAGAAAAGCCTCACCAATAAAATGGATCAAATAGAAGAGAAAATATCAGTGCTTAGAAACATGGTAGAGGAATTGAATCACCAATTCATAGAAAGTAATAAATCAAGCATAAATAAAGAATTAAATAAATATGTAATGAAAGAACATTCAGGAAACTTAGAACACCATAAGAAGACCAATCCAATCAATCATAGGTGTATAAAGAAAAAAAAAAGCCAGATCAAAGGCATAGAAAATATTTTCAACAAAATCACAGAAAAATTTTCAAACCTAGAGAAATGGATGGCTATCCAGGTACAAAAGATATATAAAACCAAATAGATAGGATGAGAAAAGAAAGTTCCTATGTCATAGAATAGTCACAACACTAAATAAACAGAATAAAGAAAAAGTGTTGAAAGCTTCCAGGAAGACCAAGTGTCTCTTTCCCCTTCCTTCTCTTCTCTCTCTTTTTCTCTCTCTGTTTCTCTGTCTCTCTCTCTCTCTCTCTCTCTCACACACACACACACACAGACACACACACACACACACACAAAGACTCAGGCATTATGGCTAAATTACCGTTCTGCCATTCTGCCAGGATTTCTTCAACACAAAAACTGTCACTTGGTGGGATGGCTTCTGATTTTCTCCTTGGTACTGTCATTGTTTCTCCTGGAGAAATATTACCACAATAGGGTTTCAACTCCCCTTGTCTCCAGGACTGTAAACATTTTACTGAATGACTAAGCCTACATTATTTCTAAACAACTCAAAATTGGCCTGTATGTGACTGGGAGTCCTGAGAGATCACCTATCATGGAGTTCAGGACAGACCAGGAATATATTCAGTAAACACATGCATTTATCAAAAGTGCACTGAGCATCTATAAATGAAGGTCAGGAAGTAGAAGAGAAGGAATGAGAGAGAGAAAAGAAAAGAAAAAGAAAGAGGAGAAAGAGAAAGAGGAATGAGGAGAGGAAATTGAAAAAAACTTAATGTAGTCTTTATACCAAGAATGAGGTGGCTCTGGACACCACGTTTGTGGCACTTCAGGAAACAATGGTGTGTGCCAGAGGGGAGAGCCAGCCACCAACAGTGCATACACTCCACAAAGCACATGTCCAAGCAGAATGGACTCTGTTCAGAATCATCTCTGAGTAGAGAGGGATTTTGTCTTAGTTAGAAATTGTCCTACAGAAATTTGTAGTAGTTACTTTCCTATCACTATAAAGAGATACCATGATCAAGGAAATGATCAAGGAAACTTACAAAAGGAAATACTTAGTGGAGCTCAAAGTTTCAGAGGGTTGAAGTCCACAATCTCCACGTCAGGAAGCTTGGTCACAGTTAGGCATGACAATAAGCAGTAGCTAGAGGCATACATCCTGATAAACAACCATGAGGCAGAGAAAAGGAGAGATAAATGGGCCTGGCATGGGCTCTGAAATCTCAAAGCCGACTTACAGGGGCACACCTATTCCAACAAGGCTACACTTCCTAATCCTTCTCAAACAGTTCCAATAACCAGGAGCTCAGTATTCAAAAAGGTGAGCCTGTGGGGGACATTCTCATTCTAACAATCACACAATTATACATACTCTCTATGCTTTGGGGGATAGATTGCCACAACTTATTACCTACTTTACATTCGAAGTAAGGTGAGACATGAGCAATAGGTTAAATTCTTTAATGGCCTCTTATCTAATAGCCCTTCCTAATACTGCTGGCTAGGCTACATTCTTCTTTCAATTTGGGGCACTCGTTTAAATGAGGTTTTTGTACCAACATTTTTTTTAATGTTTTGTCATTAATCTTGATAAAAATATCAATTGTAGAATGTTTAACAAGAACCACAAAGAATTATGTGCAGAATGTAGAAATTGATAGTGCAAGGGATTTTGTTAAAATCACCCATGTATTTCTGCTGGCTGCTCAGTAAGATGCTGTAGCACCCCAGGATCTATCTGGGTTCAAAGCTGAAGTCCAACAGAAACAAATCTGAGTAGGTTCACAGAGCAAAACTAATGTGCTGAATATTTGTTTTTCACATAGGTATTCTGTTTTTCTGCTTCTCCACACAACTTTTATTATACAGATGAAACTCCGAATGTTCCATATTCAATATGAGGGCAGACAATATATGATCACTCTATATGACAATGAGGTATAAGTAGAACAAAAAGGGTGTTCTTCAGTCATACTGCTTCCCTTGTGGCTGCAAAGACCTACTTTCCTTATGTGGTGGGACTTGTCATTTTACAAGACACATCCTGATTTGGGTGACTTTCTCTAAAGTTCATGATTAATGTGAGCTTTTAACATTGTTTTTTTTAGTCTTATGAAAATAGGTTTTCTACTTTATATGGCTGGAGCTGGTCTTAATTTAATTTAAGAAGGAGGAGAAAGGGGTTGGGTAGTCTGACAAAGTTGAGCAGCATCTACGGCAATCATATTTGTGTTAGGATAGGGACATTTGGAATGAGAATAAGTAATATGAAATGGAGGATTTGTCTAAATGGGAATAAAATGAATATGCTTAAACTCACTCCTCCATATTGCTCTCATTTTGGCTAAAGATGAGACTCTTGTTCTGGCAGAAATATTTTTTTTTCTCTCTCTCTCTTTTTAAGTCTCAAGCTCTGTGTACTTCATACATGCCAACTTCATGGGCCATCTTATTATCTTTCTCCAGGAAAAGGCATTATTTTATGAAAGCAAACCTCACGATTTTCTTAATGTCATTTGGCGACATTGGCCATGAATAAATTGCACCTTGACCAACACTAAGCTGTACTGGGTGAAAACTAGTCATATTGAGGACACCATTACTCTCTGCCGCAGCTGACTTTTGTTCATGCTCTCTTCCTGAGTACAAATTAGTGGTGTAAAGGAGTTTGTCTAAAAATTAGGTTCCAAGCACCAAACTTCTAGTCTTCATTAAGAGTGGATATAACAAAAATCGATAAATTTTGAGACAAGCCTAGATTATCTTGAGTATTTGGGAGCCATTAAACAGGGTTTCTTAAATGTATATGTATATATATATATATATATATATATATATTTTTTTTTTTTTTTTCTTTTTAATGGTTTCAGTCTGATCTATGCCTCATTATTTCAACCAAATAAAAGTGGTTTCATTCATAAAATGTTACTGAATGGTAGAACTTGCAACTTCAGTCAACTGCATCTTCCCAGGCAGTTTGTTCCTTTGTAAGCTGCTGCTCACCAGGCCCCTTAGTAGGCACACTAGCAAGGCCAACTGAATAGGATGAACAGTGAACTTTTTAATGGAGAGAAAAACTTTACAGTTAAGGCAACTGTGCTTCTGATAGAGAAGTCAGAATGAGGAGGTAACAGGGTGAGAGGGAGGAAGAAGGGAGAGGAATTCTTGGTTTCTGTGGTGTTTGAAACCAACTTACAACTGGCCTCTAGAGCATTTCATGCAATTTGACAAAATGGAGGCGAAATGTGAAAGTAACTTTCCAAAATCGGTTTTCTTGATCAATAGGACTCTGATTTAATTTTAAAAAGAAAAGTGAAAATATTAAAAATGAATAATTATTTTCAAACAACTATTTCTCTGACAGCCTTAGATAGGGATAATGGCACACACTCAAGTAATTACAGTGCTTTGTGAATTGGAAAGTTTCTTGGTTTTTTTGTTTTCCCCCTATGCATCTTGAGAGTCACAGTAGGAGGAGAGTTTATCCCACACAGTCTATGTACAAAAACAGGGCACTGTGCATGTGTTAAAATTGAGGGCCAATAATCTGAGCTTCAAGGTTTCTAGCTGCCACTGGAGTTAATGTTTTCTCAAATGAACATGAAATTGGAGAGTTCTGCTTGCCCCTCATGGCATTTTAATTTCTGTGATTCATGTACATATGAGCATATCAACAAACTACTGGTCCTTCCTTGTAAAGATGCAACACAGGTATTTATAAAGTAGGTTACACAACTGAGCAGAGAATTAGGAAATGGTCGGCTTGTTGTAGTTGGGACTTAGTGGGTCTGACGCTAAAATGACAACTTTCATCCTTGAACATTCTAAGTAAGAATACAGAAAGTTGGTGTTGTATATAATATTTATTGACTTTAGATCTCAAGTAGTATGCATTTTTACTTTTAGAACTACTTTTATTTTTAAGATTTATTTTCTCAATTATTCATGTGTATCTCTGGGTGTGTGTGTGTATGTGTGTGTGTGTGTGTGCGCATGTATGTGCATATAATGTAGGTGCCTGCAGATAATGTAGGGCAGCATATCCTCTGGAGCTGGAGTTACAAGAGGCTGTAAGGTATGTGGCAAGGATATTAGTTTACTGAACTCGGGTTCTCTGAAAGCATAGCATACAGCCATCTTTCAAGTCTCCAGGTTTGTTTTATAAAAATTTTAATATTTTTGTTAAAATGGTTTCCCTTTTCTCCCTCCAGTCTTTCCTCATGTTTTCCTTGTCTCCCTCTCCAATTAATGTCCTCTAGTCTTTACTTATTATTGTTACACACACACACACACACACACACACAGAGAGAGAGAGAGAGAGAGAGAGAGAGAGAGAGAGAGAGATGTTGGGTAGATAGATAGATAGATAGATAGATAGATAGATAGATAGATAGACAGTTTGATGGATAGATGTGTGCACATACATAAAAACAGCTTCTGAGTCTCTTCCTGTTTACATGAATATGATTTCAGGGCATACCTCTTTGTGTTGCATAACGAGTTAGGGGGTTCATGTCTGTGAGAGACCAATTCTCCCTCTTTCAGCAGTCATTAGCTACCTGTAGTTCTTTGTTTAGGGATGAGACACTATCAGACCTTCCCTCTTCCACATTAGAATGTCTCTTGATATTGTGACTGTTCAGGTCTTGTTCAGGAACTAACTCTGCAAGACACAGTCTCATAACAGACTTCCTGATTCCCCTGGCTCCCACCTTTTTCTGCAGTGTTCTCTGAGCCTTATGTGCAGGAGTTGTGTTGAAGATTTTCCCACTGGAGATTTTTCCTGTGATCTTTTGATTTCTGTGTGGTGTCCAGTTGTGACTGTGGTTTCTCATTTGAAGTAAAGAGAACTTTGTTGAAAGAGGAATTAAGGCCGCACTCACCTGCAGGTCTGAAGACAAACTTTAGAATGTAGTCAGGGATTATGTTGGGATAGTAAAGAGGCAGTAGTAAGTTCTTTTCCAAGACTCATGACGCCTCCAGCTCCAAGCAGTTGACCAGATTTTTAGTACTAGGCATGATTTCCCTCCTGTTAAGTAGACCTTTAGGCATGAAAGTGTGCAGTCAGCCCACTGTTAGTTACAGCTAAGACTTGGGTGTCACTATTGTAGCTTTTTGGATATTTTGCCATGCTGGTCAGGGTTCTGCTCATGTGAATTATAGCGGAAATGAGCTATTGATTGCTTTCCTCCTTTAGCATAGTGTTTTCTGGAACTATAGAATCTAGACTTCTAGAAGAAAGCTTTCAGGTTAGATATAGCATGAACCATCTGAGTTCCAGGGTCACTTTTAAAAAGTAGTTGGATTAGTGGTCAGGAATTAGAGGAATGGTTAGCGGAAAGTGAAGAGTCGTTTAATGGACACAAAATTCCTCTTGTGACAGTGAAAACATTCTAAAAATAGATATTAATGATGGATATGTTACATTATAAAGGAACCACCATTGAACTGTACACTTAAAAATGGCCGAGGCAGAATTTTTGTTTCTACTTTGTGTTCATTTTACCACAGAAACAGCAAAAACAGCTAGAAAGATTCCATGCACAAATAATGCCTGTTACAATCATGTACAAAGTCATGAGTGGCCAATTAATATTAGAGGGGTTGTCTTGTCCCTTTTTTATTTTACAGACATCTCTACCTGGTTTTATGACTTCTGAATCAATTTAATTAACACAGCAGCAGAAATGAACGTGATAGTTCTTCTGGCCTCGGGATATATTTCAGGATGTAAATCATACAACTTATTTTGGGGTGCCATTGAGTCTTTATCCTTGCTGCCCTCACTCCCTGCCTTACTGACACCTCAGCTGTGTACCTGTGTGGACCCAGCCTGGCAGCTTTTTTAATTTTTGCTTCCAAGTTTGTCTCCAGGATTGCTGTCTGGATTTGTCTGTGTTTCTCCATCATCCTTTGTTCTCAAATTTGTTCTAGGTTTTCTTCCTATTCTTTTACTTTGGAGAAGGGCTGGATAATTTCCTGTAAAGTGACCCTCTTTCCTCAGTGCTCAGGATACCCACTGATAGATGACCTGTTCTTTCACAGCTCCTGTCTTCCAAGGGGAATAGATACAATTCCCTGAATAGCAGCTAGGTGCTCCTTTGTGCACCTTTCAAGACTAATGGGTTAACTTGTCACAATTGCTGTGTGTAGCTAGGAGAAGGAAAACAGCAGAAGGGGAGGGTTAAATGTGAACAAGGTCAAGATTCTGATCCAGGAAAGAAAAATACTGTGCTTCAGGAACCCTAGCTGTTCAGTTGTGAGGTTTGACCTGGCACTCAAATCTGCCTGTTTTGTGTAATAAAACTCTACCTTATGGCCTCCTATGGATGAGATCCTGCTAATGTTGTATAGAACCATCTAAATACAACACCTCATGCACCAAAGCAGATGATAAAAGCTTCTTGATGATGTTAGCAATGAAGCTGATAAACATAGAGTAAGCATCATTTAGATGAAGTTAAATGATGCTACATGGACAAGAGTAAACTGCCCTGCCACTTACTGGATCATTCGTGAGATGAATTTGGTAATGAAGTGACAAGAGTTATCAAGGCAGACAACTGCATTCTCTCATTATATAGCCGTAATGACCCACTTATTACTAATACAAAGGGAAAGAAACACACATAAGCACATCCCTGGATGTTTGGCTGCAAGACATGAAACTGGCATGCCAGCTTGAAGAACCAGCAACAGACGTTGTTTATGTGTGAATGGTCAAATTCGTTGTTTTCCAGCTGGAAAATGACAACTGAAGTAAAAAGTTAAAGGTTGATTTGACTGTACTTGGGAAAAACACAGGAAGCCAAAGGTAAGAAAAGCAGATGCAGCTAGCTGGCTCTAAGGGTTGCTGCAGGGAATCTGGGGGAGGAAATGTGTTTATCTGGAAGCATGACCTCTGCCTTCTTTGGGGATATGTGCCTCTATGAAAATATCTGCTATATACTTGCAGTGAATCTATTTCTCTGACAAATTTATTTATCCAGGTAAGCCTGATAGCATCAGGGCAGCTGAAACAGGTCACATCTGTTGATAACCCTACACCCCTAAGAGCTATTCTTAGACCCTGGACAGATTTTATTTACACTTGCTTCTCAGCCTTGAAGAGCAACCTTGTTTCCTGTCTTAGTGGAGATGATAAATACATGGTGTGAGAGGGGTTTTTACTAGAAGACATGGTTTCAATATATTTTATTAGTTCTGAGAATTTGGTAGAACATATTTTAATTGTATCCAGCCTCGCTTTCCAAACTTTTTGAAAATTTCTTTCCCCTTTCTACATGTCCATGTTTGTGCTCTTTTCCCCAATACCCATGAAAACCTATTTGTGCTGCACAAATGTTCTTGGATATGCAGCCTTCTGCCTGAGAGTGCCGGACTTATCCAAGGTTGCACCCTCACAGAAATTGCGCTTTCCTTTTCCCACCATGAAAAGCACCGTGTTTATGATCAGAGAAAGTTATACTTGGGAAGTTCCATACTTAACCAAATAATCCACACACATAAACCTCCCTGCAAAACAAGACATTTAAAAATAGTATCTTTGCTTCTTCTTCTGGTGGATGGCGGATAACACCAGTGAAGCGGGAGGGTCCAGAGGACCCAGGGGCCCAAGATTAGGAGGCCGTGGCGGCCCTTGAGCTTGGATGTATACTCCAGCTCCATTAGTAACTGTCTTCTGTAATACTGCCCAACAGACTGCAGTGGGTGACTTACAGAAGGCTCGCTAATGACTTGCGAGAGGGCTGGCCTTCACAGTATGTGGATCTGCAGCTCCATTAGAAATATGGGAAATATAATAAAATTTTGCAAAAGTCATGGCAATTAACTGAAAAACAATAAAATCTTTAGCCTGCACAAGAAACCTAAGTTGATGGAATAGAAGCAATACTAGAAAACTATTATACCTCAAGATCCAGCTATACCACTCCTAAGTTTATACCCAAAAGATGCCCTACTATTCTATAAGGACATTTGCTCAACTACGTTCATAGCAGCTTTCTTGGTAATAGCCAGAATATGGAAACAGCCTAGATGTCCCTCAATTGGAGAACGGATACAGAAATTGTGGTACATTTACACAATGGAATACTACTCAGCTATTGTGAACAAGGAAATCATGAAATTTGCAGGCAAATGGTGGGAACTAGAAAAGATCATCCTGAGTGAGGCAACCCACAAGCAGAAAGACACACATAGTGTATACTCACTTATAAGCAGATATTAGCCATATAATATAGGATAAACATCCTAAAATCCATACACCTAAAAAAGCTAAATACTAAGGAGAACCCTAAGGAGGATGCTTAAATCTCATTTTCTCATTTAGAATGGTAAATAGGATAGACACCAAAGGAGGTGGAATGGAAGAAACAGGATGGGAGCCTACTATAGAGGGTCCTCTGAAAGGATCCACCCAACAGGGCATGGAATCAGATGCTGAGACTCACAGTCAAACTTTGGGCAGAGTGTAGGGAGTCTTATGGAAGAAGAGGGAGGTGGATAGAAGGACATGGAAGGAACAGGAAGCCCACAAGAAGACGAACAAAGCTAAAATATCTGAGCCCATGGAGTCCTGCAGAGAGTGATGCACCAATCAAGGACCATACATGGAGAGGACCTAGACCCTCTGCTCAGATGTAGCCAATTGGCTGCTTAGCCTACATGTGGATCTCTGAGAAAGAGGAGAAGGGGCTGTCTCTAACATGAAATCGGTTGTCTGCTCTTCATCACCTGCCCCTGGCGATGCGGCCTTATCAAGCCACAGAGGAAGAGGACCCAGCAGTCCTGATGAAACTTGACAAGCTATGTGTGGTTTGCAAAGAGGATAACTCCCCCTTTCAAGTGTACTAGGGGAAGGGGATGAGGGGAAGAGGGAGGGATGGTGGGATTGGAAGGAGTTGACAGTGGGGGCTTTAATAAGGATATATAATGAATAAATTGTGAAAAAAATTAAAATTAAAAACACACATACACACACACATACACACATAAATGTAAGGTCCAAGAATCCAGTATTTGCTCAGTCTATGAAGCTGGATGTTTCAGTTGATCTTCAGTATATGCTAGAATCACAAAGAAGGTGGTTCTAATGCCAGTAAAGGATTACACTCGCTAGTGAAGTGAGATCAAGCACACAAAGAACAAAGCTACCTTCTTCCATGTCTTTAAGCTATAACAGTGGTTCTCAGCCTGTGGGCCCTGACCATATCACAGGGGTTACCTCTCAGATATACTGCATTTCAAATATTTACATTCCTATTAATAACAGTAACAAAATTAATGTTGTGAAGCAGCAACAAAAAAGTAACTTTATATTTGGGGTTGCCATGAAATGAGGAATTGTCTTAAGGGGCCACAGCCTTAGGAAGTGTAAGAACCACTGATCCATAGGCCTTCATTGGAAAGTGTAGCCCAGATTAAAGGTGTCTTTTCCCACCTTAAATATAGGTATTGCAAGTGGATCTTCTTACTTCAACTTAAGCGAAGATTCCTCATAAGTGTGCCCCTCCATTCTTTTGTTTTAACTAATTCTAGATGTAGTCAAGCTTACAACCCATTGCAATGCCATTTGATTTAAAAAAATATTATTTTACTGTCATCTCTGAGAAGAGTTTGAAAGTTGAGCAGGAAAGTTGATTGCATGATTCTGTTAGGTGAGTATGAGATTCTGACTAGGAACTGTGGAAATAACTCAGTAAAGGAGAGAAGTGATATATGCCACTGAAAGATATGGGTGACTAGAGGCAGGAGTGAGTGGTTGCTGCTGTAGCCATGCCTTACTTTCTAGAGATAAAAGGCTGCTAGCTCTCTCAGCAGCATGGAGGTACACTTCTGGAATGTGTCTGTCTGTTTGTTCAGCCAGAGTCTCCCTATGGAGTGGAGACTGGCCTTAGGCTTACAGTGTACCACAGTCTGGTCTTGAGGACACCCTACTCTCATCTCCTGAGTGTTGGGATTATGGGTTATGCCACCACCCAGTCTCAGAAATCTTTTGAGTAAGAACATGGATCATGATTTGCCTTTATGTTTTGAGTTTGACATGCCTTTAGGATATTAAAACAAGGTATTAAGGAATGGATGCCTGTGTTAGTAAGGGTTCTCTAGAGCCACAGAACTTCTCTCCCTCTCCATTATATATATATATATATATATATATATATATATATATATATATATATGTCATGCTAATAAAAAAATTGGTAGCTATAAATGGGAAGTCCAAGAATCTAGTAGCAACTCAGTCTCACAAGGTTGGATGTCTCAGCTGGTCTTCTGTATGCGATGTGTCCATAGACATAGACTCCAATACCAGTTAAGGAATGGCTAGCAAGGCAAGGGTGAGCAGATCAAAAGTAAAACTTTCCTTCTTCTATGTCCTTATATAGACTTCCAGCAGAATGTGTCTTCCGGCCTTAAGATCCAGATCAAAGATATATGACTTCCTTCCACTTCCTTCTGGACTGGAAATGGATTCACCCACTTCAACCAAGAAGAAAATCTCTCACCGGTGTGCACTCCATTTCTGGATCTTAGTTCATTCCAGATGTACTCAAGTTGACAACCAAGAATACCATTAAAATGCCTATCTTGGCTGTTAAGAAATGGTCTGGAATGAACAATGTTAATGTATGTCTGTTTTCTTGAATTAAATAAGCTGTATCTATTTCTTATTAAAAACACCTTTGTTTTATTTTCTATGCAGTGATAAAATACTCCCTATCATGAAACAAAGTCAGTAATTGATTAAAGCAACCAAAATGGTAGTAACAAAGAATTTTTAATTATGGAGCTCTTTCTAGTGAATATAATTCAAAGATACACCTTTAAGACTTGAAACTAAAACTATATTTTCTTAGCTAAGTGGAGATAAATGTATTCCATCTCAAATTTGATGCTACGAAGAAATCATTACCATTCACCCTGAGAGTGCTGCAGCCTTCCAGACGGCTATAGCTGAGACCCACAGTGGAAGTTGGGATCTGCCTTGTGTGGGAGGCTTGTTGCTGGTTTGTTTATTGTGTGCCTTTCTCTCTTCACGCCTCCTCTTCGCCCGAAGCGACCATCAGGAACGAGATGTTGCAGTTGCTGTTTTCTGGTGAAGAATGTAAAAATAAACACAAGCTAAACACGTTTATGGAACATTTAGAAGAGGGCTGCTGCAACTCTGCATCTAATTTTACTTTCACCATCTTTGCTTTCTCTCCCTGTGGTTTTTGTGTGCAGTCTCTGTTCACCACGCATAATTCTGAACTATATGACTACAGTAGAGCCAGATAAAAGAGTCAGTCTGGGGGAAATGTGAAAGAATGAATGTCGTACTTGCATAGATATTGGTTAAAACCCCGTCATAAACTGTGATGTTTGTAAAGAGCCACTTGATAATTAGATTTTGTTATAAATTCCAAAGGTATTTTTTTAAGCATGCAATACAACATTTGACAGTGTCAGGGCATTCTGGGAGCCAAGTGATAGATAACTATGACCTATGAAAATTTTGGAGTTCTTTCGTAACCTTTCTGACTCCAATAGAGTGAACATGTGACCCTTACATAGGGAATCTTTCACATTTCAGATCAAGGCGTGGCTTGTGTCATTCACACATTCCACAGTCATAGATATGTGCACTGTCACGTAATCTGGTCATGCCCAGCATGTTGACAACCAACTCAATGGGCTGCAAACAGCTCATGCCCATAATGGTAGCCCAAGTGGTGGTCCAGTTGAGACGTTCAGTAATTTTTCATGAAACTTAAGTCAGCATCCCAATCAGTCTTCTGAAAAATTTTGCCTGCTCTTGAAGGTCTTCAGGCTCAGAATCTTGCCTCATTTTTTTTTTTTTTGTTTTCATCTCCTTTTAAGGAATTTTTTGCTATTTTTTTACATTTATTTAGTGTGTATGTGTGTGTGTGTTTGTGTGTGCACACTTGCTGGTGTGCTTGTGCAAGCACTTATGTGTCTGTGATGAGTGCCATAGCACACATGTGGAGGTCAGAGAACAACGTAGAGGAGCTGGTTCTTTCCTACTGTGTTTTTTTTTTTTTTTTTTTTTTTTGATGGTTAGGATCAATTCAGGTTGTCAGGCTTGGTCACAAGTAGTTCCACCAATGGATCCATCTTGCCTATCCTCATGATACTTTTATGTCATGGAAACTTTATGTTTAGATCCTATAAAGTGTTTACTGAATTTTACAAGATGTCTGGAATCTTGGTTAAGAATGTCTTGTCAGGTGATCTTATTCCATCCCTGTGGCCATTCATGACTTTGGATCCCCTCTACCTCTACCTCTCACCCCTTAAAATATGTGATGATGACAACTAAGTTCTTGGAGTGCCCTTCTCTTTTTATTTTGCTAGTTACTAAGGTGTCTACAAACCATAAACTGGGTAAGTTTCTCTGTGTTGGTTTAAAAATCCTGTGTTCCTATAGAGACTGGGAAGTTTTAAAAAGCTTATAAAAACCTAAAATATATAAATCACATTGTCACCATGGAGCCTTTTGCTTGTTCTTATTTATGTCTATTTTCTACCTCATCACAGAATCCTGGCTGAGAATGGTTAGGAATACCCATACAAAGATTTGTTCCTTTTCACAATGTGCTATGCTCTGCTTTGGAGAATCTGTGTTCCTTACTGGAGATAAGAAATATGGCAACAAATGCAATCAACTCATTCTCTGTCCAACAGTGTGAGTTGGCCCTAGATATTCACACAGACTTGGGAAAGGTTGGGGGTGCTTACCTCCTTGGTAGAAGGCATAGTCATATTGCCTATGGAAGCAGAAAAAATGGACCTTTAGACATAGAGTGAGTGGTAATAGTGTTGGGGGCAGGTGCTCCCACCAAGCACTCTCTTACAGCTTTGTGACAGCTGGCAGGCTCAAGCCTCAGGGACAAAGAAGCTGCAGAGAGCAGACTGTTGATTGAGGTTAACACAGCAGCAGCAGCCACTGTAATAAAACAACGCTGCTGCCACTACTGATGACAAACTAAAAGGCAGCTAAGTGAAGGCAGCTGCTGAGAAGCAGTGAGGAAGTAACAGACCTGCAAGGGTGCTGTGCCGACGTGGAATGGACAGGCTTTCTCAGGAGTTTCCCTAGCTCTGCAGAGACAGAAACCTAAGGACCAGATTATAGATTTTTGGCAGCTCTTGTAGAGATCAGGGTTTCCCACAACCCCCTCCCCACCAAGTCTTATAGCTCTTTCCTGATTGATGTTGTTGTTGTTGTTGTTGTTATTATTATTATTATTATTATTATTATTATTGTCTTATTTGAGCACCTACATTCAGCCAATCGTGGCCCAGCTGGCACCATGGCACCTCCAAAAATTCAAGCTTTCTATGTCAACTATGACTGACGAAAGATGGAGAGAAGGAGGAATGCTTATTTGCCTCCCTGGAGACTTGTTGAGCTGCTCTCTCCTGAGTGGGTTTTCAGCCTCTAGGGCTTGGCCAGCAGCTGCAAGAATAAGGATTCATTCCTCATCCTCGCCTCTGCCTCCAAGATTCCCCACTCCTAGATGAGCCTCAGAATGCAGTTCTTCCCTGAAGCTGCTTCCTATTTTCAAAACCTCCCATTTTAGAGATCAGGGGCTCCAGACTTTCAGTTTTGGAACCCTGCTACTGGAGCCTTCAAGACCTGCTAGAGACAAAAGACCCGTTGCCCTGGCTATTGCCATTTACCTGCAGATCTGCTCTGCAAGGAACAGCTCTTGGTTGGCACATCAAAGCCCGCTTAGACATATAGCAGCTCTCAGCTAGCACCCTGCTGCTACTATCAACCTGATTAAGTTATTTGCCATTTGGCATTCTCCTTTAAGTTATCTTACTCTATTTAATAGATTTTAATCCCAAATTAACAATGCAGTTCCTCACCTTGAATTCCTCATTGTCCGCCTCATTACTGGAGGACAAAAAGCCTTGGAGACTGAAGATGGTATCCACTGATTACTTCAATAGATCAAAAATCAAAGAGAAGAAGTTATCAAAAGTGTGCTGGTTCTTCTATCTCCCTCTTAAGAAACACCTAGAGAGAACAGGAGCTCCACAAGGAGAGCAACAGAACCAAAAAATCTGAGCACAGGGGTCTTTTCTGAGACTGATACTTCAAATGAGGACAATGCATGGAGATATCTTAGAACCCCTGCTCAGATGTAGCCCATGATAGTTCAGAGTCCAAGACGGTTTCCCAATAATAGGAACAGGGACAATCTCTGACATGAACTCTTCCGCTGGCTCTTTGATCACCTCCACCTGAGGGGGGAGCAGCCTTACCAGTCCACAGAGGAAAACAAAGAAACCAGTCCTGATGGAAGGGGAGGAGGACCTCCCTTATCATTGGACTGGGGGAGGGGCATAGGAGAAGAAGAGGGAGGGAGGTTGTGATTGGGAGGGGATGGGAAGAGGAATACAGCTGGGATACAAAGTGAATGTATTGTAACTAATAAAAATAAAATAAAAATTTTAAAAACTGTGATGAGAAGACAGCTATGCTCACCACTATACCAACAATGCAGGTGGCTGATTGGCACCTCAGTCTCCATGTGGATCTCTGAGTGAGAGGATCAGGGGCTGCCTCTATCATGAGCTCAGTTGACTGCTCTTTGATCACTCACCCCTGATGATCTGCCTTGCCACACCATGGATGAGAAGGATCCAGGTATTCCTGATGAGAACTAACAAGCTATAGGCAGATGGGAATAGTGGAGAACTTCCTCTTTCAATGGACTAGGGGAAGGAGATGGGGGGGAAGAGGGTGGGAAGGTGGGACTGGGGGAAGTTGAGGGAGGGGGTTTCAATTAGGATATATAATAAATAAATTGTGAAGTAAAAATTAATATTAAAAAGTAAAAGAAAATAAAGTGTGCTGGGGAATCATTTGTAAAGTGTAGTAAAAGGAGCAGTAATGTTGAGATGCTATGTTTTTTTATTAATTACACTTTATTCACTTTGTATCCCCCACAAGCCCATCCCTCCTCTTCTCCCGATCTCACCCTCCCTCCCCCTTCTTCACGCATGCCCCTCCCCCAATCTACTGATAGGGGAGGTCCTCCTCTCCTTCCTTCTGATCTTAGTCTATCAGACTTCATTAGGAGTGGCTGCATTGTCATCTTCTGTGGCCTGGTAAGGCTGCTCCCCCCTCAGGGGGAGGTGATCAAAGAGCAGGCCAATCAGATTATGTCAGAGGCAGTCCTTCTTCCCATTACTATGGAACCCACCTGGACACTAAACTGCCATGGGCTACATCTGCAGGGGTTCTAGGTTATCTCCATGTCTGGTACTTGGTTGGAGCATGAGTCTCTGGGAAGTTCCCTGTGTTCAAATTTCTGGTTCTGTTGCTCTCCTTGTGGAGTTCCTGTCCTCTCCAGATCTTACTATTTCCCACTTCTTACATAAAATTTCATGCACTCTGCCTAACAGTTGGCCATAAGTCTCAGCGTCTGCTTTGATAGTCTGCAGGGCAGAGCCTTTTAGAGGCCCTCTGTGGCAGGTTCCCAGCCTATTTCCTGTTTTCTTCCTCCTCTGATGTCCATCCTCTTTGTCTTTCAGATTGAGCATTTTAGTCAGGGTCCTCTCTCTTGATTAGTTTCTTTAGATGTACAGATTTCAGTAGGTTCATCCTATATTACATGTCTATATGAGTGAGTATATACCGTGTGTCTTTCTGCTTGTGGGACAGCTCACTCAGGATGATCCTTTCCAGGTCCCACCATTTACCTGCAAATTTCATGATTTCCTTATTTTTCATTGCAGAGTAATATTCCATTGTGTAGCTGTACCACAATTTCTGCATCCATTCTTCAGTTTAGGGGCATTGGACTGTTTCCAGCTTCTGGCTATTATGAATAGAGCTGCTACAAACATGGTTGAGCAAATGTCCTTATTGTGTACTTGAGCCTCTTTTGGATATATGCCTAGGAGCGGTATGGCTAGATCTTGAGGAAGCACTATTCCTAGTTGTCTAAGAAAGCGCCAGATAGATTTCCAGAGTGGTTGTACAAGTTTGCATTCCCACCAGCGATGAAGGAGTTTTCCCCTTTCCCCACAGCCTCTCCAGCATGTGTTGTCACTTGAGTTTTTCATCTTGGCCATTCTGATGGGTGTAAGGTGAAATCTCATTGTCGTTTTGATTTGCATTTCCTAAATGGCTAATGAAGTTGAGCATTTCCTCAAGTGTTTCTCTGCTATTCTATATTCCTCTACAGAGAATTTTCTGTTTAGCTCTGTTCCCCATTTTTTAATTGGATTACTTGGTTTGCTGCTTTTCAGCTTCTTTAGTTCTTTATATATACTGGATATTAGCCCTCTGTCAGATAAAGGGTTGGTGAAGATTCTTTCCCAATCTGTAGGCAGTCATTTTGTTTTAATGATAGTGTCCTTTGCTTTACAGAAGCTTTTCAGTTTCATGAGGTCCCATTTATTGATTGTTGCTCTTAGAGCCTGTGCTGTTGGTGTTCTGTTCAGGAAGTTGTCTCCTGTGCCAATGAGTTCTAGGGTCTTCTTCACTTTTTCTTCTAACCGATTTAATGTGTTTGGTTTTATGTTGAGGTCTTTGATCTACTTGGACTTTAGTTTTGTGCAGGGTGATAAACATGGATCTATTTGCATTTTTCTACATGTAGACATCCAGTTAGACCAGCACCATTTGTTGAAGATGCTATCTTTTTTCCATTGTATGGTTTTGGCATCTTTGTTAAAGATCAGGTGTCCATAAGTGTGTGGGTTTATTTCTGGGTCTTCTGTTCGGTTCCATTGATCCACCATTCTGTTTCTATGCCAGTACCACACAGTTTTTATTACTTTTGCTCTATAGTAAAACTTAAGATCAGAGATGGAGATACCTCCAGAAGATCTTTTATTGTAGAGGATTGTTTTAGCAATTCTGGGTTTCTTGTTATTCCATATGAAGTTGAGAATTTTTCTTTCCAGGTCTGTAAAGAATTGTGTTGGTAATTTGATTGGAATTGCATTGAATCTGTAGATTGCTTTTGGTAAGATAGCCATTTTCACTAAGTTAATCATAGGCCAAGCCATGAGCATGGGAGATCTTTCCATCTTATCATATCTTCTAATTCTTTTCAGAGACTTGAAATGTTTTTCATACAAGTCTTTTCATATTGAAAAATCCATTAGAGAACAGGTCAATTGAGTATACACTATAGCAAAACCTGGAGCATCTCCTGGTTGCAAAACCCCACGGTAATGTTTATACAGTCCCCCATTTTACCTCTCAATGTTCTCAAACATTTGGTACAATGACCAGAACCAAGATGGCTTTGTGCAACAAAATGAGAGATTCCTAGACACAAAGGAAATTATGCATTCTAAGAAATAATAATGTATAGAAGAGTTCCACAGGAGCCACATTTGGTTACCAGAAATTTCTGAAGGATTTTTTTTGCATTTATTTTATTTTATTAATTACACTTTATTCATTTTGTATCCCCCCATAAGCCCCTCCCTCCTCCCCTTATGATCCCACCCTCCCTCCCCTTTCTGCATGCATGCCACTCCCCAAGTCCACTAATAGGGGAGGTTCTCCTCTCCTTTCTGATCTTAGTCTATCAGTTCTCATCAAAGGTGGCTGTCTGAAGGTTTTTAATCATAGCAAAGAGGAAATTCATATTGTGAAGGTAAACAAGTCATTTGGAAGTGGTAATCATTCAACTAGCAGAGGTTTGAAGCTTTTATTTCTGCTTGGAACAGTTATAATATGTCTCAAATTGTTATTTCTATTGTTACTTGTTATTTATTATTCCTGGTTTGAGATGGCTTCTTTTCACATGCCACAGCTGTTCACTGATATTAACACTGGAAGACAGAAGAGACAAGGAGACAGCCACTGAGCTTATCCCAAACAGTCATGAGTTCTGAAGTCCCCATTGCTAACAAAGAGGAAAGTTCTGGCCTGGGCCTGGGAAGCTCCACATACTGACACTAGCCATCAGTGTCCTGACAGAAAAGGTAGTTCCTGTGGCTAAGTTCTGGGAGACATCCAGCTTGTCCATGCTGCCTTTGCCCAAGGTGATGATGGCAGGTTGCAGAAGCAAGATGGATAAGGTCAAAAGTCTCCCTCTGTAGCCAATGTACACCATAATGGTGTATAGTAGAGGAGTGGCCACCACACTGTACCCATCAAATAGATGTAGCCTAAAGTCGAATTGAAGACTGTGATACCTACTGTCTGGACACCTTGGGCAAGTGCCCACAGGGATGCATGTGTGGCTTATTCCATGTGATTCTGCATGGGACCTGCTTCTGTACATAGAAAATTGGTCATGTCAGCACACTGGCCTCTTGTTCATCCTCATGGAAGGACACGAGCCAGTGGGTTTGTGCCTTCTCAAACTGGTACCTGATGAGGGGAGAGTGTGCATGGGCAGCTGGATAGGTTGACTCAGTCTAAGAGGGTCCAAAGACCACCTTGAGAAGAGACCAGTTAGAAGAGGACAGATGCTCTCTGGGAGGAAGCTCAAGGTCTGCTGCTTGCCCAGAACTGGCCAGCACCAGCCCCAAAGGTCAGGACTGATGCTCAGAAAAACAAGAGGGCTCATCGCTATGGTGCTCATTCCTCACTCCCAACCTTCCCAGGCCCACGCTGCACTGTAAGCCCAGGGAAGGTTCCATCCTTCATATCCCTGGACCATGGGAGACAGCTGAGAGCAGAGCATCATGTGTCTGGGTTGATGTGTTTAAGATGAGTTGGTCCAGTTCCACGAGGGTGAGAAAGGGGAGTTAGGAGCTATAGCCCAGAGAGTGTGGCTCAGACCATGCCCTGCTAACTTCTGGTTTGCAAAAGGAGTAAACCTCCCAGGGGCCTCTTTGAAGCTCTGCAATGTCTTCACACACAGGACAGATTCTAAGGTTAATAGTCATCACCCCTTCAGTGCTACCCTGGAGAATCCACCTTTAACACTTAGGCTTTGGGAAAAGTTCAGGACACAAACCACAGAAGACATAGAATTCCTGAATTTTGCTCCTTAAAATTAATAAACATGATTCATCCTTCAACATTTAGTATTACAATATAGAATTTGATGAAACCTTATGTGCATAGGCACATTTATGTATTTATATGATGGATCTGTTGATGGATCCATCTACTCATATTAATGGATCTATCTATTCTAGTCATTTTCTCCTCCCATTGTTTCTCTTCCTTCTTCTCTAATCTTTTCTTTGAAGACAATAGGTTGATAGTAAAATGTTTTCTTTATCAACCCAAACTATTTTACTAAGCAATGTTTTGCTACGTGATACTTCTCATTAATCTCACCTAAGATTTTATGCATGTTAGCCATTCTGATGGGGGTAAGATAATATTTCAGGGTCATTTTGATTTGCATTTCCCTGATGACTAAGGATGTTGAACATTTCTTTAAGTGTTTCTCTGCCATTTGGTATTCCTCTACTGAGAATTCTCTATTTAGCTGTGTACCCCATTTTTTAATTGGATTACTTGACTTGTTGCTGTTTAACTTCTTTAGTTCTTTATATATACTGGATATTAGCCCTCTGTCAGATATAGCGTTGGTGAAGAACCTTTCCCAGTATGTAGGCTATTGTTTTGTTTTGATGACGGTGTCCTTTGCTTTACAGAAGCTTTTCAGTTTCATGAGGTCCCATTTATTGATTGTTGCTCTTAGAGCCTGTGCTGTTGGTGTTCTGTTCAGGAAGTTGTCTCCTGTGCCAATGAGTTCTAAGGTCTTCTCCACTTTTTCTTCTAACTGATTTAATGCTTCTTGTTTTAGGTTGAGATCTTTGATCTACTTGGACTTTAGTTTTGTGCAGGGTGATAAATATGGATCTATTTGCATTTTTCTACATGTAGACATCCAGTTAGACCAGCACCATTTGTTGAAGATGCTATAACTCGTGACAACACATGCTGGAGGAGATGTGGAGAAAGGGGAACCCTCCTCCATTGCTGGTGAGAATGTAAACTTATACAACCACTTTGGAAATCAATCTTGCACTTTCTCAGATGATTAGGAATAGTGCTTCCTTAAGATCCAGCTGTACCACTCTTAAGCATATATCCAAAATTTGCTCAAGTATACAACAAGGACATCTACTCAATCATGTTTGTAACAGCTTTATTTGCAGTAGCCTGAAGCTGGAAACAGCCCAGATGCCCCTCAGTTGAAGAATGGATACAGAAATTGTATTACATCTACACAATGGAATATTTACTCAGTGATAAAAAAAAAAACAAGGAAATCATGAAATTTGCAGGTAAATGGTGGGAACTGGAAATGATCATCCTGAGTGAGGTATCCCAGAAGCAGAAAGACACATAGGGTATATACTCACTCATAAGTGGATACTAGACATACAATATATAGGATAAACATACTAAAATATGTACACCTAAGGAAGTTAATCAGGAAGGAGAACTCTGGATAAGATACTCAATTCCCATTCAGAAAGGCAAAGAGGATGGACATTGGAGGAGGGAGAAAACAGGGAACAGGACAGGAGCCTACCACTAAGGCCTCTGAAAGGCTCTACCCAGCAGGATATCAAGGCAGATCATGAGACTCATAGCCAAGCTTTGGGCAGAGTACAGGGAATCTTATGAAAGAAGTGTTAAGAATTTAGTGAAAGAATTTAGTTAAGTGCCACTATCATTTCCTGCCTTCCTACACACCTGGGTTAATGCACAGAGGGCCAAACAGCTCTGGATTGACCCGATTCTTCAATGCAGACCATGTCGTGGGACGTACTAGCAACATTACCACTTTCCCACCTTTCCCTTAATTTCCCCATTACCTTAACAAACATTGAGCTTCCTTCAATGTTTGCAAATGACTCTGCTATAATCATTGGTGCTACTCATGTGGATGGATACCTCTGATTTAGAGATTCCCCAGCTGATGTACATTTAGATTGGTCTAGTTTTTCAATACAGAATTATATTATTATCTTATGATTTTCGTCTGTAAATATTTGTTGAATTGAAAATTGGTTTCTCTGAATATTTTTAAGTTTTTCATGTGGCTTTTCTTTCTTTTGCTATAGCATCAGACTTTGATTTATTTTTAAGATACTGTTTTTTCCCCACTTCACAAATGTTTATTCTAACAATTATTCCTATTTCATAATTTTAGACTCCTTTTTGTTATTCTGTTTTTAGCATTAAGTTTAATGACTTTTTAATTTTCTTTTATCCTTTGAGTTTATGGAAACATAAAAGCACTTAAGATCATATATTTGCCTTCATTTTCTTTTTGTCACAGTGATTGATTTTTTTTATTAGAATTGCTTAGTGATGTTTCAGCTGCTGATAAGATATCACAGCCAAGGCAATTTAAGGAAAAGAGTTTCAAAACCAGAGTCCATGTGATCGGGGAGGCATAAGATCAGGTGGTTACTAAGGAAGGTGAGAGACCACATCTTCAGTCTCATATAGAAATAAAAGAGAGCAAAAAAGATATGGAGTGAAGCCATGAATTCTCAAAGTCCACCCCAGTGAGGTGCCTCAAGCAAAACTAAACATCCTTCTCCAGAAGCGTAGCCAACTGGGAACTAGTGTAGAAATACCTGAGCCCACGAAAAACATTTCTTATTTCCACCACTACATTCCATTTCCTATTTCCCAGAGGCTTCGGAAATATCATATTGCAAAATATATTTGGTCCAACTTTAAAAGCCCCATATTTTTTTAACAGTCTCAGAAGTCTAAAGTCTCTTCTAAAACTTAAAACAATCTCTGACTACAACTCCCTGTAAAATCAAAAGGCGTATTATACATCTCCAACATACAATGTCATGGAATACATATTTTTATTTTATAATAGACAAATGTAGATACAGTGAGGAAATACTGAACCAAAACAAGGGTAAACCTTAGCAAAGGAAACATCCAGTCTTCAGCTTTGTGTTTGGTATCTAGTTGTGTAGGGTTTAAAGGGCTCTGCCCCTGCAGCTTTGTTGCCTGCAGCATCTCTTGTATTGGTTCCTATCGCTATATGCAACTTTCCTTGGCAGATGTCTCAAAGCTCAGGCATCTCCAAAATCCTGAGTTTTTCACTGCAAGCCAGTCTTCATTTCCATAGTTTCATACAATAGCCTCACAACCTACTTGCAAAGACTCCCCTGTCACAGTCTTGAGGACTCAGCAACTCTTTGAAACTGAAAAAACAAAACTAAACAACAAAAAAACATGACACTCCACCTCTTCTGCAACTTTTGCATTGCATCTTTCATGCCTTCAAAGCCAGTATCATATGTATGATCATACCCAGTTCAGCTGTCAGCTTGGGTTGGATACTCCCCCCCACCTTTGAACATTTATAACAGCTTTCATGTATTGTTGTCTTTCTAGCAACAGAAAACTCCTTATGCTTTTCCTTCTACAAGTTGCAAGCTTGGCTGAGTGGGCTCTTGCCCCAAAGGCTTGTTTTTCTCTGTCCCAGTGCACAGCAGACCTTTCCTTAATGGTGCTCTTCTCCTTAACAGTCTCACTTTCAGCACAAATCTTAGCTATAACACTGAGGTCACTACTGTCCTTTTTCTCTCCAAAATATGGTTTTTCCCTCTCTCACTTGCTTCTTTTCATTATAGTCCTTTATAAGAATTATTAGTAAGAACAATACCACAGACTCAATATCATGCTTTCCTGGCATTTCCCTTGCCAAAAAAAAATTAGTCCATACTTTTATAATGGCCTCAGACAAGTCCTTAGGACAAAGGGAGAAAGAACACACACACATATGTATATATAACATATATGTATTATATAATATATATATGTATATATATATACATATATATATATATATGTATATATATATATATATATATATATATATATATATATATATATATACACTTCCCTTTCTCCAAAATATCACAAATAGCTATTAGCCCAGACACTGCTAAAATCTCTGCTCCCCTTTGAGACCTCATGAGCCTACATCATCTTCTGTATTACTCTCAACACTACTGTCTCACTGTCCTGCAGGACAGCACTTAACCACTTCTTAAATCCAAAGTACAAAAGTATTCCACATTCTCCCAAAAAATCACAGGGTTAGATTCTTCATAACAACAGCCCACTCTCCAGTATAACCCATGTGGGTTTCAGGGATCCAACTCTTATTGGATCTGTCATTATCTACTGAGGTGTCTCACCAGCATGACTGAAAATACTGAAACACACATTTTCAAAAAGATCTTTTTCTGAAGCTTATATTTACTGCTAGGTTCAGGAAGACAGAGTATAACTGCTGAAGACAAATTTGTCTAAAGCAAGTAGTTCCAAACTAATATTTTACAAAACCAGGTGAACTAGAAAACTAGAGTGAAAGAATTTAAGTGATTTGTGCAGGGGAGGGAGTTGGGGGTTGGAGGTAAGGGGATGTCTTTTTTGATGAAGTGCCTGACCATGTGATTTTTTGGAATAATGTGGAAATTTTTTTGAACTTTGGACTAGAAAAGTGGTTAAGTGCTGTCCTGCAGGACAGTGAGACAGTAGTGCTGAGAGTAATGCAGAAGATGATGGGGGCTCAGAAGAAAACAGGGATTTTAACAGTGTCTGGGCTAGTGGCCACTTGTGATACTTGGTCACGTGCTTGACTTGCAAACCCCAAGATGAAGACCTGAGTTCTCATATCCAGGAGCCATGTGAAAAGTCAGTTGTGGTGATGTATGCCTGTAGTTCCAGAGACTTCCAGATGTGAGATGGAGGTAGGTGAATGAACGCCTTGAAGCCTGGGGGCCAGTGAGTCTGACCTACTTGGAACAATTTCAAGCAAAAGGTGTGAGACGCCCGAGGACTAACACCTGATGGTGGTCTTCTGACCTCTTCACGTGTGCTTTGTGCAGGCATTCACTGCCCCACAGGAATGTGCGTGCACTCTTGTGCTCTCTCTCTCTCTCTCTCTCTCTCACACACACACACACACACACACACACATACACACAAAAACATACACACACACACACAAAGTAAAAGTCAACATATAGAAAGAATTGAAGTTTCTTGACCTTTTAATCATTGATGGAAGCAAAACTCTGAATCACTGCAGCAAAGAAGTTCATAATATTTTTCATTGCTGCTCAAGACACATTTTCAGCCAGGAGCAGTGTGGTGAAAGTCAAGTCACTTGCTGTAAAAGCGCTTCAAGGATTTTGCAGATGTTTTCATGCACAGATGTCTGGGGTGGGGTTATGGAGGGAATGTGGGTGTAGACAGTGAGCCTAGCCTGCTACAGGCCTCTTTCTTGGTCATTGCAATGGTGATTGTTGGAAAACGATTGTTCCTGCTGGGAGATAATAACTGCTTCACCAGAGAAACTGCAGTCTCCCCAGTTGAGAGGGCTCTCTAATGTCTTCCTAGGCCCTCCTATTTAAGCTAAACTTGAATTAAGAAACCAAACAAGACAAAAAAATTATCTCCTGTAGAGATAATGTACATGTCAAGTGGCATTTCATGATGTCTCAAATATTGTAAATAACATTCTCTGAGGGGATTCAAATCCAACCCAAGGGAAAGCTAGTGAGTAGAACAAATCTCCCATAAAACACTCCACCCCTTTTTCTTGTCAGATCCCCCAGATGTGTTCCAAGTGATCTGGGTTTCCATTAAAAGTTCAAAAGATGAAATCCAGATGTTTCTTTAAGTCCTGTGCCCTTTGACACCTGATGCATTTACTTGTTCTTGGAGATTTTGGTCACATGACTGCACTTTATGATCTACCTAAATAGCTCTGAAATGTACCCTATGATAATGGACCGTGGAGTTGTTTGGGTTGAGGATCAATTTCATGTCTATGAAGTGTTGCTGAGACTTTAAGAAGTTTCTTCTTCTTTTTTTTTTTTTCAGTTCTTTTCAAAAGAATGTCTGTGTTTAAGTCATGTTATCACTATTCTATCTGGAATTTTAAGTGCTAAACATTTTAAGTGCCAAATCTCTGACCCACTTAGGTAACAGAGGGTTGAAATGGATAAAGGTACTAATAAAGTGTAAATATCTTTCTGAATGTCAGGACGCCTTTCTTAGACACTATTGTGATGAAATGGATTAGTATTCTAGAAGAAAATTTGCTACAAAGCATAGTTTTTGCCTTCCAATAACTTATTGGAAAAGCATCTTCCTGTATACAAGACAGCAGCAAAACTATCTCTGTGGTGGGGGGGGGCAGGGGGCAATGCAACCTTTATCCTCAACACAAATACATTAGCTCATAGCCATAGAAGAATGACGGCATCTTTAGAAAGCAAAAAGAAAGTGTTTAGGGCATTGAACATTTACACTGATGACTTTTAATATGCAAAGAACACCAAGTGATAACCAAAGGGTGTTATCTGTGAACTTATTTTACTCTGGCTTTTTGGGAAGTTACCAAATTGATTAGGAGTTGTGCCTATAAATTTAAATTATTACTAGGAAAAATAGTAAAGATATGTTCTCTTTTTAAAACATTTTCAGAGGTCCTTTACAATACTGCTTTTGGGGAGGCAGGGATATGGCTCAGTTGGTAAATTGTCTTCTGTGAAAGGATGGAGACCTGAATTCAGGTGTTAAGCACCCATGTTAAAAAGCTAGACAGGCTGGCATGCACTTGTAATGTGTGCCCTGCTTCAACCCACTTAATACAGGAAGAGGCATGAGGGTCTCAGGGGCTTCCTGCCTAGTCACCCTAGCCAGAAGGGCAAGTTCCAGGTTCAGTAAGAAACCATGTCTGAAAAAGTATGCTGGAGAGTATTGAAGAAAGAGAGCATATCCACCTCTGAACAGGACATACATGCCCACGATAAACACATAGTGCCACTTTCTCATACCGTAAATCTCCAGTAGTTGAGGGCTGGGATTGCTTTGTCAAAATCCTCATGGTCTATTTCCAGCTTGCTGTGGGTAAACTTGGTGGATACAAGGAATTGATATCAAGAACTCGGAATGTTTCTTATGTTATTTTTTGTTGAAAAAAAATTTTTCATATAATGTATGCTAATCATAGTCCTTCTCCCAAGTCTTCCCAGATCTTCCTCTACTCACTCTCTTCTCATTAGAAAACCAATGGGCATATAATAATAATAATAATAATAATAATAATAATAATAATAATAATATAAATTAAAGCAATCTGTTTTTTTGAGGTGGAGCAGCAAAATATGTTGGTACAACTGAGAACTATTAAGAAAGAAATGATTGTCGTTGACAAGTGTGTTAGTTCTAGGCATTTCACTATTCACCTTAGTATATATTCTTGAAAAAGCTATTATGAAATGAGAAACACTGCTGTGTATCTATAAAAGAAAGGTCCACGAAAGAACATAGAATGCCAGCCCGGTCCTCTGAAAACACAGCAATCCCAGGGATCCCAAGCAGGTAAGATGGATAGGGAAACTGGTCCCATGATGCTATGGTTCAGCTGCTCATGAGGGGATTGCTTACTGCAAAGAAAGGGAGAATAGCCTTCTTCTCTTTGCTTCCTGGGCTGGGAGGATGACCTTGTCACCTGTGGGTGTGATTTGGCTCCTACTTTCTATCATTCCACTTCTTAGCACCGAGAGTTTGTTTTGTTTTGTTTTTTAACTAGTAAATATATTCCCTGAACTAGATATCTCTAGGTAGTTTCCCAAGGGTTCATTTCACATGGCTCTAGAGAGTTGCTCATATCTAGGAAACTGGTTCGTAATGACATGAGCCATATAACACTATAAACTGGCAAACAAACTTCAGTGCTCTAATGGCAAAGTGGAGAAATAGGGCCAATTATTTGGGTAAAAATGGCAAGTATAATTGGCTATCTACTTCACTGACTAATTCAATCATTCATTTATTTAGCAACATGGCTTTTCGCTTTTCAGAGATTTGTAATGAAATTAAGATGACTAGACACAATGAAAAACACCAAAAAAAAAAAAATCCTCCAAAAAGAACTAGTTATCACCTATATCTAGCAGGGTGAGTATTTGGTGGTCCCACACTGAATTAGTGAATTAGCCTGGTGCTGGAGAGCGTTAAGGTAGGGCATGGGATAAGAAGAGCTGAAGGGAGCCACATGGACTAGGTGAGCCTAGAGGTTTAAGCAGATGCTTCCATATGCTAATAGACACCACAGTTGTTCCTGGGTTTCTTTGGGACCTGATAAATACCGCTACAGAAAATAGTTGAAAATGACTCAAGATCAAAGTGGCCTCATCTACTCACAATTAAATCAGACTCTAAGATTCCCTACTGAAATATGTGATAAATTTTCTCAGGAGCCATTTGTGCTTAGTCAGTGTTTCAGTCACAAGTATGGTGTCCTTGTCCTCTATCAAATCTTGACCTCCTCCTTGGAACCTCTCCTCCTCCTCAGACAGCATGGCTCTGATTCAGTGCTCTTGGTGGAGTAATATGTGATATGATATGTTGGGATGAAGTAATATGTAATATGATATGTTGAGATGAAGTAAAACTTCCCATTCGCTTTTACTTGTCTTCTCCACCCTAGTAGGAGGGAGACTTGGCTCACTGTGTCTATTGTGGATTGCTCTGATAATAGGGAGTCTTTTGGGGTCCTTTCAAACCATTAAGTCACAGAAAGAAGTCACAAAGAAATGGAAAATTCTACCTATAATGAAATTCTCCAACTTGATTTAACTTTATGATTCCTCTTAATTCCAGCCTGAACCTGCTAATAGCTTCAGCTTCAAAGGAAGAGGCAGGTAGTTGCTCTTCCCCACTGTTTCATTTCCAGATACTCTCCTCCTCCATGTTTTCTCTGACTTAATGTGAAAGCCGGGGAAACAGAAAGTCAAGGGAGGCAAAGGAGTAAGAAAAATGACACTTAATTGTAAAGCAATATACTCTCTAGCCTTGGAAATACACAAGTTCCTTCCCCCTGCCTCCATGCCCACGTGCTTGCCGTGTTGAGAGATTCCTTTTTGAGTACCATGCTCCTGAGCTTCCAGTGACCCAGGCTGGTAAAATGATTCTAGCTTTCCACTGGAACTTCATCTTTACCCTTCTATGGTAGGGCATTTATCTGTGTCTTATGAAATGTCTCCTTGCTCCAGATGGACAGAACTCAGTCTTATATTGGCCCTCCCTTTCTTCACCAACTCATACAGCCCATGGGAAAGCCTTTCACACTTTCTGTCACTTCAACCCAGGGAGGCTGGGGATCTCTCTTCTCACCTCCAAAGAAACAGCCAATATCTATCTGTAGATTATTGAAGCTAGGGTCAGAGTCATGTCATAATCCCAAGAGACAGCCCTTTATCAGGTGGCATAGGTCAATATCTAACTACATCTTCACAGCCCCCTACACTTAATTTGTATAAAAAGAAACACTCCTGTGATGGGCTCTTGTCCTGTTCCCTTTTTTTCTCCTTTTTCTGATGTCTGTCTCATTTGTCTTTCTGAATGAAGATTGAGCATCTTACCCAGGGCCTTCCTTCTTGCTTAGCTTTCTTAGGTGTACAGATTGTAGCATGGTTACCCTACATTATATGTCTAATATCCACTTATAAGTGAGTATATACCATATGTATCTTTCTGCTTCTGGGCTACCTCACTCAGGATGATCTTTTCTAGATCTCACCATTTACCTGCAAATTTCATGATTTCCTTGTTTTTAATTGTTGAGTAGTATTTCATTGTGTAAATGTACCACAACTTCTGTATCTACTCCTCTACTGAGGGGCATCTGGGTTGTTTCCAGCTTCTGGTTATTACAAATAAAGCTGCTAGAAGGACTTCACTCTTCAGGGTATCAAAATATATGCTAATATGCATAGCCAAACTTCAGGCAGAGTGCAAGGAATCTTATGAAAGAAGGCAGAGAGAAAGGCCTGGAGGGAAGAGGTCCACAAAGGTAGTGACAGAACCAAGAAATCTGGGCACAGGGGTCTTTTCTGAGACAGATACTCCAAACAAGGACTATGCATGGAGTTAACTTAGAACCCCTGCACAGAAGTAGCCCAAGGCAGCTCAGTATCCAAGAGGGTTCCCCAATAATAGGACCAGGGACAATCTGTGACATGAACTCATGGGCTTGCTCTTGGATCACCTCAACCTGAGGGGGGAGCAGCCCTGCCAGGCCACAGAGGAAGACAAAGAAGCCAACCCTGATGAGACCTGATGGACTACAGTCAGAGGGAAAGGAAGAAGGACCTCCCCTATCATTGGACTGGGGGAGCGGCATAGGAGAAGAAGAGGAAGGGAGGGTGGGATTGGGAGTGGATGGGGGAGTGGGCTACAGCTGGGATACAAAGTGAATAAACTGTAATTAATAAAAGAAAAGAAAAAGAAAAGGAAGCAAAAAAAGAAAAGAAAAGAAAAGAAAAGAAACACTCCTAATACATTCCACCATGAGAAATGAAGAAGCCAACACAGGAATACCCTCAAATACATGCATGTGTGCACACACAACAAAGAAGAGAGTAACAGGAGTACTCTCAAATACACACACACACACACACACACACACACACAGAATGAGGGGCTGATGCATAGAAAAGATTACTCTTCTTTCTGAACAAAGTTCATTTCCAAAGAACCAGTTCTGTCTTTTTTTATAACACCCATCACATGTCATATTCCATCTAACAGTCATTTCATTCCTCTTTCACATAGGAAGATAACTCCTTGGCATGTTCTCAAAGCACACTAGTACTTTAGCAAATCCAGATTCTCTGCCTCCAGTATGTCCCATGAGTCTGTCTCAGATCCAGTAGATCACCTGCCAATGAATGGCTCAATTCAACAAGTGTTGGGAGGAAAAAAAGAGAGAACTTTTTTTTTTTTAGTTGTGTTTTTTTTTTAATTTTATTTTTTTCTTATCAGTTACATTTTATTAACTCTGTATCCCAGCCGTGTCCCGATCCCTCATTCCCTCCCAGTCCCTCCCTCCCTCCCTCATCTCCACCGTGCCCCTTGCCAAGTCCACTGATAGGGGGAACCTCCTCCCCATTCATCCGATCCTGTTTTATCAGGTATCTTCAGGACTGGCTGCAAAGCTCTCCTCTGTGGCCTAACAGGACTGTTCCTCCCTTGGGGAGTGGGGAGGCCAAAAAGCCAGTCTAGCAACAATCAATAAATGGGACCTCATGAAACTGAAAAGCTTCCATAAAAAAGAGAGAACTTAATGCTCAAGTGTTCACTGAAGGCTTCACTTTTTATGGAGTCGCCCTTTCTTTCGTTTCTTTCTTTCTTTCTTTCTTTCTTTCTTTCTTTCTTTCTTTCTTTCTTTCTTTCTTTCTTTCTCTTTCTCTCTTTCTTTGTTTTTTCTTTCTTTGCTTTTTCTTTCTTTCTTTGTTTTCTCTTTCTTTGTTTTTTTCTTTGTTTCTTCTTTCATGTCTTTTCCTTTTATAAAAAATGAAGTTCATAGTGTTAGGTAATGAGTTTCAACCAACTAACAACTGTTCTAGAAGGTCTAAACTGACAATGAACTATGCTCTTGAAACCAAGACATCAATGCTTGACTTTAGAATCTATTTAAACTCAAGACATTCGATGCTCAAACTCTCTGGTAGAGAAAAATATGTCTTATATTTTTAAATTTATACTGTCAAATACTTTAAAGGGACATTTAGAACATGCAATTACAAAGATTAACCAGAACAAGTCACAAATACTTGTTTGATGGGCTTGGGTGCTTACCACAAAACAAAACAAAACAAAACAAAACAAAACAAAAAACAAACCCCACATCATCTATTGGCTTTATAAATTTTATAAGCCATGGTAAGACTGAACATTTAATTTTTGTTAAGCCCAGGCAGAATATATCAGGCAGTACTGCAGCTCCCACATAAAGCATTGTAAATTAATTGGTCCCAGCTTGCACTACAGTTGTTGAGTCAACATGGTCTGGCTGCCTTCTGTGAAATGCCAAGGAAGAGATCAAAGCCCCTGGAGAATGACCCCTATTTTCCTCAAATATATGTGGTTTTCTGGAAATCCATATCCTCCACCTGTTAAAATGTCTTTGAGTAATTCTGAGAAGATGGTGCCTATCAGTTGTACTTGGGCCTATACTCCTAATTTGTTATCCTCTGTTTCCACCACCATCTGGAACAGGACTGGGATATACTGGGGACCTGTCTTTACCTTCCCTGACATGAAAGGTCAGCTGTCAGCCTTTCTGCCAGGAATAGTGCCATGAAAGAGAGTAACCATCAAATTACTATTACTAGTACTATTAGGTTAATATTTTAGGTTATTTGTGGCTGGTTCATATAACATAATATTAATCATTTTATTTATCTGTAAACACATGCTTCAGAGTGGTAATGGAAACCTTCACAATTCACACATTCAATCACATATATTCTGAATATTAGTTACTATTATTCATGTTAATAATTACAAATAGCATTAATAATTACAAAATTGATCATATAGAATTTTAATAAAATAATATTGTATATAATTATTATACACATATTTTATTGTAGTTAGCACATATGCCATAATACTTAACATTTTAAACATTCATAGTCCACAATTCAGTAAGCATTAAACACATTTATGGTTCACATACTCAGCCAGATATTCTTTGAGCTACTATTAATTACTAACATAAATACTAGTAATAATTATTATCATTACTATTGAACAAGTATTTTATTGTGGTCACTGTACATTCATTACTGATGCACTGCATCACATTCATTAATTTAGGTAACCATACATGTAAGGAGTTCAGTGGTAAGAAATATGTCACAGTTTGGGGGAGCTATATTTGCCATAGATGCTAAAAACCCTTTCATTGTTTTTAATAAAAACTCTAACTAAATGATAACTCCTCTTAATTCTTTCAGTAATACTACTACTAATAATAATAAAGCAAGCAGAAGCTTAAGAGAGTTGGGAGCCTTTGGCTCAGATAGGCATTTTTCATACTTGTAGCATTTGTTAAGTTTTCGTTTATCTTAATTTTAAAAACAAATGAAGCACGAGTGGAGAAACTGAGGGAAGCATGACCATGACCCTAGCTTGGAGGGGAGAATGGCTGGGAAATGAGCACCTTGCTTTCCAGAAAAGCTACAAAATGGGATTCTCGTTCAGGTAGAAGTCCCTGGAGACCCTGCGTCACAACAGCAGAGGCAGATGAGAAGTCAGAAAGTAGTCATTCTGAGGTCCAGGGTGGCACCCACCCTCCCCAAGCCTTCCAGGAAGGACCCTTCTATCAGCATGGCTGTGAAGGACTCACTTTAACTGGCTGAGTAGCTCCAGGGGAGCAACAAAAGCAAACAAGCCCCATGTCCCACCGTAAATTGTCTTCAGAAGAATGATGTCTGGTTCCTTTCTGGAAGGAATGTTCTTCTCGGAGTTGCAGTGTGCCGAGGGTCATATATGACAGAAATGAAGTGTCGCTGGCAGTGATTGAAAAGGGTTCCTACTGTTTGTGGCCAATTCTGGGAGTGGAAAGGCCAAATCTGTTGACCAGAAAACAGCAGGAACTGGAAAACTTTCCCCGCGACTTACTAAACTTTAAATCACCTCTGGTCTCGCAACCATTCTGTCAGACCTGTGTAGGGAAAACTGATATTATAATTGCTAATCTCAGCAAGAGCCTAATGGGCAACTTGAAGCTTTTTGGGCCTTTGGTGCAATTAGGATGGAGGGCAAGGCCAGCAGACAAACGCGGCGGGCTCCGCCCTATTCTGCCAAGCCAAGCCAGCTAAGGTTTCAGTCCAGCCTCTTGTAGACAGGTAACTGAGCAGCACCGGAATCTTGCCTCTGCTTCCAGTGAGGAAAATGATTCCTGCCCAAACTGGCTGGGAGCTATTAAAGGTTTAAATGTCACCTCAAAAGAACCCTTTGCTAACCTTTAAGTGGTGGCGTCTGGAGGGCTGTTCCAGTCAGGATTTGCCCCTCCGAGGGAGTCTAAGGAGCTGAGAATGTATTTATATGTGTTGTGTTTTCCACCCCTCCTTTTCTTTTTCTTTTTCTTTTTCTTCTTCTTCTTCTTCTTCTTCTTCTTCTTCTTCTTCTTCTTCTTCTTCTTCTTCTTCTTCTTCTTCTTCTTCTTCTTCTTCTTCTTCTTCTTCTTCTTCTTTTTCCTTTCAGGGAATTATCACTCTACGTTCAAAGGCATCGTCTGTAGGGCAACCAGCACCTGCAGGATGGAGCTTCCCAAAGAATGCTCTCTCAGCTGAGTATATAATTTCATTTAATCCTAAATAGCTCTGTCTACCTATTGTCAACAAATTCCCTTTAATCTTAACCACCACTTACAAGAATATTTACTATCAAAAGGAGACAAATCACTATTTAAATGTGGATTTACTCAAGTCTGAAACTATGACAGCAACATAAGGTAAAATGATAATATGTAAATAAAAACTGGAGACAGATTTATCCCCAGGGAATGCTGGGCAGAGCAGTGGATTAAAGTCATATGTGATCTGCTTTGAGTGGCCTCATTCAGACCCAGCACTCAGTTATGACCAACAATGCCATTCATTCTGCTTACTTCAATTCATTTGGCCCTAGCTCTCAATGACCCACTGTTACCAAGAGTATAACCCTCGTAAGTATATCTTGATGTTTACAGCACTTTGAAGCAAAATATATGCACACTGCACATTATTTATGAGTGTTCAACTCCTAGCATACAGGGCATTTGTAGAAAGTGTGAGTAGAGGTGGGATAAGAGGATGCATGTTTGCTCAGACTGCTCGGTTGCCAGAAACAAACTAGAAAAAAAAGTATCAAATAAAATACTACCCCCAAGACAACAGCTTTCAGTTATTGCCTGTGATCCAGAAATCCTCCCAATGAGTTGAAAGGAAATCTATACCAGATGGCACGTTCCTGCATTTGCCAAATGGATCAACCATTTCTGACTCTTAGTGATGGGCAGCCATGCCAATGAAGCTATGCTTCACTGGTCATTGAAAGCAATGTGACTTTCTAAACTCGTCAAAATAAAATTAGAATAGTTATAAGTGGATTTCTTTTCAAAAAATGTAAAAATCAAGACAATTACATCCTATTTTTTTTATACTGGTAGCCTAATGAACCTAGACAAGAACTGGAAAATTGTAGAGCACAATCTGTCAATGATGCACATGATAGCAATAGCTTCAAATAAGAATATCTCAACCTTGAATTCAAGACATAGAAATTAAGCTGGAATTGGGCTAGGAAATTCCTACCTGCTGGTTGGCTCTTATGGTGCTAGTTGGTTTTACACGGGCTACAGTGTGGTAAAGGCATTAACAGTTTAACCCAACAGTAAACTCTCCCAACTACAATACTAATTTACCAGACAGATGTCCTCTGGTATAGTGGTGGCACCTGCGTTATGAAAGCAACCAACTACTCCCTAATTGGACTTGGAGCTCGTGCTACAACATGGAACTCATGTATAATATAGTAAACCTGGTTCAAAATCCATAACTAAAGAGATCTTAGATTCTAAGGAAGGGGGAGACTTACCATAGTTGTTTAGTTTAACTGACAACACTGATCTACTCCCCTAAATAGCTACATTTATACCTACAGAATCTACTCTCACCCTTAAACAGAGAAACTTCTTACAGTGAAATGATGTAAACACAGACACCCATAGCTTCACAGAATGCTGAAAAAATAAAAAAGCCCAGTTGAGGGCTAAACCCTGGAGGAAACATTTATCCTGCTGCCTTAGGGCTCAAAGAGCATTGTGGAATAGGGCAAAATGAATATAAGGCTAGAAGATAAAGAGAGTAGTTGTAAATTATCATCTTCTAAGCAAAGCGTGGCCATGCCAACCATGAACTCACAGCAGCTGTTTATGCCTGGCACTGGGTCCACAGAAGTCGGGCCTTTCTAACAGTCAGCTACAGAAGGGGAAGAAACTCGTGTTCCCTAACATGCACTGTTGACCTGTTGGCAATGAGTGGATTCTGGGAAAAAAGGAAGATGTAGGCTCCAGTTGTCTATGCGCTGAGGAGACCACCAGGCTTTGATAATGTCTTAGCTGGGAGTTTTGTTGCTGGGATAAAACACCACAAACAAAAATAACTTTCATGTGTAGGAGTGATTGGCCTGTATGTTTGTGTGACTTGTTCATGCTTGGTGCCCTCAGAGGCCAGAAGAGGGCCAATCCCAGGGACTGGAGTTACAGATGGTTGTGAACTGTCATGTAGGTGCTGTGGATTGAACCTGGGTTCTTTGGAAAAGTATGCTCTTATCTGCTGAGTCATCTCTCCTACTCTAAGCCAATGTGCTCTTTATTCACAATTGAATATGGAAATTAAAAGAAAAACCATATGTATCTGCATCTTCTACCCTAGGAAACATACCACTGAAGAAGAGCTAAGTATCAGATGAATTTATTTTTAAAAGTCTTTCTTTGAACATATTTTCTCAACATAGAGTTTAATCATATTTATGCATAAAATATTTTATTGTGTTGTTTGACTTCTTGTCAGCTAAAGTTGACTTTAAGTGTGTGTCACTCTGGGGACAGTAGGTAATCAAAGCCAAACAACTGTTTTTGCAATGCTCAGTTCCTGTTTGGGGAGGCAGGAAAAGCTGAGCTGAACAAGATCCCACAATTAAATATCATTGGCTATAAGTAGCAAATTAGTTTTTGTTCTATGAAATTCATCAACAGGTTACTTAAAGGTGATAATGTCTCAAATCACTCTGATATGACCCTGTCTTCAGGGAGCTCAAATGCATATCTGATTGTTTTACAATGGGTAAAACAAAACACTAACTCACCTAAGAAGAAACTCCATTGACATAGAGGCCCAAACTCTGGTTCATTAACATACTTGAATTGAAGTAAATATAGATATCCAGACATTGGCAGTTGAAGTAGCCAGAGTTTCCAGATGGCTCCAGCAAGACAACTTATCAATGTTGACTCAGGGTTTGAGTGTGTTGAAGTAATGGGCTTTGGAACTTGGTTCTTTTGTGGTAGTCTCTAGAATACAGATATCTCAATTTATTGCTGGATAGTGGGGTTTTTATGGTTTAATTGAAATTACAGTTATTTTGTGATAATTTAGTTCTTTTCAAACTTGACAACGGATTCATGAAATAACAAAGGCAAGAGTCATGGGAGATCGTTTATTGTTTATTTGGGTTAACATCAGCTTAAGCAGCTATGCATGCCAAACTAGTAGACAGATTAAAAAAAAAGGTTTTGCATTGAAGTATATTTTTAAAAGTTTGGAAAACTACATCATTTATGATAATGACTATGCTGGTCTTTATTTTGGAATGGGTGTAATATCACTTTGGGAGAGAAAATTTCAAATCAATGTTCTGAGCTCCAAGATCAGGGAGAAGAATGGCAGTGATGATACTATTAAGGTAAAATGAACATCATTGAAGTTCTTAGGCTCAACCTTAAGAAAGCAACCTAAGAAGATTTCTTCCCTTGGTTAGCACAGAGAATCCAAAACAAAGTGATGGTCTTAAGTTTAACAAGCTAATATTTCATCCATGGATAGCAGAGTGTTAATGGCTAAATATGCCAGTGAGAGCAAGAAGCACACATGCAGCTATTTGCCCGACACAACTTTGCTGTCATGGCCTATTAAAACCAGTTTACATGAGCATGTCGAATTTGATGAATATGTATGTGACCCTTTTCAGAGTCATCACTCATTGGGCTATGGCCCCCATGGCAGGAAAAACAGCACCTCTCATTAAACACAGCATGAGTTACAGGCATGTTATGTTAATATTTCTTCAGAACTTTAGGGGGTTTTCGTCTTGTTCTAATAAATCGTGTGAAGAAAATAATTTAAAAGTATAATGATTTAAAAACAACCCTCCTTTCCTATATTTTCTTCTTCACTATTTTAGGTAGTAGATAGTCTCTGGAAAGCACTTTTCTCAGGAAGTTGTAGGACATGCTTATGAACTGTGCTTTATATCATTCACGTGGGACTCCTGAGGTTGGCCCCTTCCTCATTGCAAAGTTCAGGAAGGCTAAACAGAAGATCTGCGTGCATGGAATATTATATGCTGTGAAAGACAAGGCTTCCCTTGAACCTCTGCAACACAAATAAATCATTTACTAACTCACAGTTCTTCCCAGGCGGTGGAGTGCCTTGTAGATACTCAACTAATGATTACTGCTGATAACTATTGCTTTTGTTACTGAAGTCACAAAGTTAATGTGACTTTTGTACAAAGAGCCTTTCTGAATATTCATTTTAAATGTCATATAAGGTGTAGAAACAGTAATCACAAACATTACGTTAAAATACTTAAAAGGCTTAACAGAGCATTTACTCATTCACAGGGTCCCCTAATCCCCTGGTCTCACTCCTGTCAAGACTTCAAATATTTGTTTTATCCATCTTCACACAGCTTCATGTGACTTTCCTTGGTGTCTGAGCAAGCATGTTTGTATCTGAGGGTAGGAATGGTTAATGTTTTTTTGAAGCATCTGAAAGGTCTAGCTAATTGTCTGCCATGCAAATTATAGTAGCTCCTCAAACCTCAACCCGACATTAATAACACTTTTAACTCAAAACATCGAGAAGTGTTTTCTCTGTGTCTACTAATGTTCTTGGTGCTTATTAATTCATCGCTCAAGCAGGCACCTCATTGATTTGGCCACCATTGGGATACAGGACATGCAGTAGAAAGGGTTTGGCAATGCCGCTCATGGAGAGTAGTGTGTTCCTTCCAGGGATTTCTGCAGAGCCACTGAAGTACAAGGGCATGGCGTTAGAAAGGTCAAATTTGTGTTCTGATCCTGAATCTTCCTCAGGCTGTGGGACCATGAAAAACATTCATTTCAGATTTTGCTTTTCTCATTTGCAAATTATTCCAAGCTCCTAAAGGACTACATCTGTCTCCATAAACAATGTCACTCTACTTTCAATAAATTGATCTAGGTCCAAGCTGCTGTTCTTTCTTTTGTTCCATATGCTAGGGTTGACAAAGACCATTGCTTCCTTGACTTTCATTTCTGAGTCTATTCTGCCTCTGAGCAGACCTGGTATGTTGGTGCAGTTTTTAGCCACAGACTTGAGAGTACCAACATTTCTCTCCCCCTCTGAGCATCTCCCTCTCTAACCCTGGGTTGGGAGCTGGTTTTCTCAGTGTGGTACCAGAAATAAACTTCAGTCAGGGCTCAGGATTCTTTCTGAAATTTCTCACTGTGGTCACAATTCTTCTGATGGACTTTCCCAGAATGGAAAAGCCCTGCTCAAGGCAGGAAAATGCATGTGCCCAAGCAAAAATAACCATGTTTCTCTTTGAGTCAGTCTATTGTCCATGTCCTAATTGTTTAACTTAGTTTCTTATTTGTGATTGTTGCAATCAACTTTATTATAAGTGCTGCTATTTTAAGTACTTTAATCCAAAGAGCCAGATGAGAAGATAAGAATTTTCCTCAAGTACACCATAGTAGAACACAACTGGATCTGAACTCTGTGGCCCCAGAATTGAGACTTTGAACCATTGTGCCACAGCATGCATCACACTTGCTATCTCCCAAGTGATAATAGCTTTTGAAGTAGATGAAGCAATACTCTATAATAGAAAACTGCTAACTAACACAAAAACAGACCACAAACCAGACCAACTTTCGCACTACAGAGATTGTCTTCTCATTTCAGCATTTTGGTGGATGCCGGTCTTTAGCTGCACTGAGAATTTGGGTTAGCACTGTCTGTGGATGAGGCCAGTCTCACTGGGGCCAAATTCTGCAGCTCAAGTTAGGACCAAAAAGCTGTCATTGGGAGTGCTTAAGTGGAACACTCTCTCCCAGGATCTACGCCATCACTCTTCCCTCACTTGAGAGGCCCCCAGCTGGCTGAGTTGCAGTCTCAATAGCCAAAGCAATCTCCAGCCCTCGCTGTAAATCTAGCACTGGAGCTGCCAACAGACGGTGTTGGAAAAAGTCTGCTCTCTTTCCTGCCAACCAAATGGCCCCGTAGCATAAGCTTCCAAGTTTTCTCAGTCTCATAAAATTTGGCGGAATGAGACAGTAGGGCCATGAAATTTGCATTTATCTTGTGCACCTGACACTTCCCATCATGATGATAGAGTGCTTCTCTCATGGCGTAGCACTCTTGGCCAAGGGAGGACAGGAAGGCAGGGTAGAGGTTGGTTGGGGGGCAGGCTAATCAAAGCCAGGAAGAAGAGTAAATCTGTAGCCACGAAGGATGGAAAACAAGGTATGGGAGGAATGGACGGCTAGGGCCTGAGGAAACATTGTCACTTAAGATAAAAGAGCTTGTCAAAGCCCCTTGTACACTCAAGCTATCAGTCTGAGCTCTTTCAGAGGCACTCAGTTGACCTCTGGAAACTCACATTCAGTATCTCCCCAGATGCTTGAAGAAAGCCCATTTTCTTCCTCACAGCCTGCCATTATGTATACATTCAGAATGAGGTAAAAAAAAATTGACTACAGAGTCTACAGGTTGTTGCAATAAAATATTCTTGCATGTTATACTAAGATTTTTGAATGGGAGACTGGGGGAGGGTATCATGGAATTTCAACTTACTGAGAAAATAATAATGAAAACAAATTCCAGTAATTTACCATATCTGGTACTTGTTTCAACCTTGCTCCAAGGTTCTTAATTTAAGTAAAAATCAAAAGAAAGAGAGAGAGAGAGAGAGAGAGAGAGAGAGAGAGAGAACACAACCGTTCTTCCTAGCATCTTAGAGAGCTTGGACTTCAGAGCAGAGGACCAAGCTTCTTCACTTAGGTCAACTGGTTGCTGGTAGTAAAAGCTCTGAGTAGATTTTAAATCTCTCTTTTCACTCTGATAAAAATAGTTTTATTTAATGCTATTATATATCTATACTGAGACTCAACAATATAATAAATGCTAAATGAAAAGTGTTGTATGGATGTGCTAAGTAGCCTGATCCTATAACTTTGGAGAAATGAAGTAAATTCCAGAAACTACATATCTCAAAGGTCAGTTATAACTATGACACGAAAATAAAAATGCTGTGTATCTATATGCACTAATTTTTATAAGAATTTCTCAGACACTTTCTAACAGGCTTTTGTTTGACATTAGTCTAATTCATGAGTGCTGCAAGACTATACATTTTCAAGAAAGTCTGGGCTGGTAAATACCAAGTCTCCTCAGGAAAGCCTGGGTTAGTAATTTCTCTTTGGGAAAGCCTGGGTTAAGACATAATCTCCTCCCATTTTCCCTAGAATGACATATTTTTAATTATTTTTATTAGTTCTAGAATAAAATCTACATTCATTACCATATTAACTTATGCTCTATATTTTATTTGCTAAGTGACTTTAAAGAGTGCCTTTTACTATCATAATGCATGTTGTTTTAATTTAACATTACTATATGAATCTAATATATTAGCATACATTAAGTAATATATATACATATATATGTTTATATACATGTGAAACCTACATTTCTATGTAAATCTAACTTCGAATTACTGTTTCTTTGTATTGTGCAAATAGGCATATTCTATGTTGCCTCAACAGAAGGTTGTAGAATGAGGACTACTGTGTAAAAAGTGAAAACCTGAAACATAAGGAGCTTCCTCAGTGGTATATTTCTTTTTTTTTCAATTTTTATATTTATTAATTACACTTTATTTATTTTGTATCTCCCCATAAGCCCCTCCCTCCAACTCCCTACCCCAGCCTCCCATTCCCTTCTTTACTTCTTTACGCATGCCCTTCCCCAAGTCCACTGATAAGGAAGGTCCTCCTCTCCTTCCTTCTGATCTTAGTCTATCAGATCTCATCATGAGTGGTTGCATTGTCATCTTCTGTGGCCTGGTAAGGCTGCTCCCAGCTCAGGGGAAGGTCATCAAAGAGCAGGCCAATCAGATTATCTCAGACGCAGTCCCTCTTCCCATTACTATGGAACCCACTTAGACACTAAACTGCCAAGGGCTACATCTGTGCATGGGTTCTAGGTTATCTCCACGCCTGGTACTTGGTTGGAGTATGAGTCTCTGGGACGACCCCTGTGTTCAAATTTCTGGTTCTGTTGCTCTCCTTGTGGAGTTCCTGTCCTCTCCAGATCTTACTATTTCTCACTTCTTACATAAGATTCCATGTAATCTGCCCAACAGGTGGCCATAAGTCTCAGTGTCTGCTTTGATAGTCTGCAGGGCAGAGCCTTTTAGAGGCCCTCTGTGGCAGGTTCCCAGCCTATTTCCTGTTTTCTTCCTCCTCTGATGTCCTTCCTCTTTGTCTTTCAGGATGGGGATTGAACATTTTAGTCAGGGTCCTCTCTCTTGATTAGTATCTTTAGATGTACAGATTTTAGTAGGTTTATCTTATATTACATGTCTATATGAGTGAGTATATACTTTATGTTTCTTTCTGCTTCTGGGACAGCTCACTCAGGATGATCCTTTCCAGATCCCACCATTTACCTGCAAATTTCATGATTTCCTTCTTTTCATTGCTGAGTAATATTCCATTGTGTAGATGTACCACAATTTCTGCATCCATTCTTCAGTTGAGGGGCATCTGGGCTGTTTCCAGCTTCTGGCTATTACAAATAAATCTGCTACAAACATGGTTGAGCAAATGTCCTCATACTGTACTTGAGCTTCTTTTGGATATATTCCTAGGAGTGGTATGGCTAGATCTTGAGGAAACACTATTCCTAGTTGTCTAAGAAAGCGCCAGATTAATTTCCAGAGTGGTTGTAAAAGTTTACATTCCCACCAGCAGTGGAGGAGGGTTCCCCTTTCTCCACTACCTCTCCAGCATGAGTTATCACTCGAGTTTTTCATCTTGGCCATTCTGATGGGTATAAGGTGAAATCTCAGGGTCCTTTTCATTTGCATTTCCCTGATGGCTAATGATGTTGAGCAGAACATTTTTTCTGCCATTCTATATTTCTCTGCAGAGAATTTTCTGTTTAGCCCTGTTCCCCATTTTTTTTTTACTGGATTACTTTGCTGCTTTTCAGCTTCTTTAGTTCTTTATATATACTGGATATTAGCCCTCTGTCAGATAAAGGGTTGGTGATGATTCTTTCCCAATCTGTAGGCAGTCATTTTGTTTTGATGACAGTGTCCTTTGCTTTAAAGAAGCTTTTCAATTTCATGAGATTCCATTTATTGATTGTTGCTCTTAGAGCCTATGCTGTTGGTGTTTTATTCAGGAAGTTGTCTCCTGTACCAATGAGTTCTAGGGTCTTCCCCACTTTTTCTTCTAATTGATTTAATGTGTCTGGTATTATGTAGAGGTCTTTGATTCATTTGGACTTTAGTTTTGTGCAGGGTGATAAGTATGGATCTATTTGCATTTTTTTTACATGTAGACATCCAGTTAGATCAGCACCATTTGTTATAGATGCTATCTTTTTTCCATTGTATGGTTTTGGCATCTTTGTCAAAAATCAGGTGTCCATAAGTGGGTTTATTTCTCGGTCTTCTGTTTGGTTCCATTGATACACCATTCTGTTTCTATGCCAGTACTATGCAGTTTTTATTACTGTTGCTCTATAGTATGGCTTAAGATCAGGGATGGAGATACCTCCAGAAAACCTTTTATTGTAGAGGATTGTTTTAGCAATTCTGGGTTTCTTGTTATTCCATATGAAGTTGAGAATTTTTCTTTCCAGGTCTGTAAAGAATTGTGTTGGTAATTTGATTGGAATTGCATTGAATCTGTAGATTGCTTTTGGTAAGATGGCCATTTTCACTAAGTTAATCCTGCCAAGCCATGAGCATGGGAGATCTTTCCAGTTTCTCATATCTTCTTCTCATTCTTTCTTCAGGGACTTGAAATGTTTTTCATACAAGTCTTTGACTTGATTGGTTGCGGTTACACCAAGGTACTTTATGTCATTTGTGGCTATTGTGAAGGGTGTTGTTTCCCTAATTTCTTTCTCAGCCCTTTTGTCTTTTGTATACAGCAGGGCTACTGATTTTTTTTTGAGTTAATTTTGTTTCAAGCCACTTTGCTGAAGGTGCTTATCAGCTGTAGGAGTTCGCTGGTAGAATTTTTGGGGTCACTCAGGTACACTATCATATCATCGGCAAATAGTGATAATTTGACTTCTTCCTTTCCAATTTGTATCCCCTTGATCTCCTTCAACTGTCTTATTGCTCTAGCAAGGACTTCCAGAACTAAGTTGAAGAGATATGGAGAGAATGGGCAGCTTTGCCTTGTCCCTGATTTCAGTGGGATTGGTTAAGTTTCTCTCTGTTTAGTTAGATGTTGGTTATCGGCTTTACTGCCTTTACTATGTTTAGATATGTGCCCTGTATCCCTGATCTCTCCAAGACTTCAAACATGAATGGATGTTGGATTTTGTCAAATGCTTTTTCGGCATCTAAGGAGATTATCATGTGCTTTTTTTTCTTTATTTTTTTTTAATGTGGTGGATCACATTGATGTATTTACGTATAACAAACCACCCCTGCATACCTGGGATGAAGCCTACTTGGTCATAGTAGATGATATCTTTGATGTGATCTTGTATTCAGTTTGCAAGTATTTTGTTGAGTGTTTTTGCATCAATGATCATAAGAAAGATTGGTCTGAAATTTGCTTTCTTTGTTGGGTCTTTGTGAGGTTTAGGTACCAAGGTGGCTGTGGCTTCATAGAATGAGTTTGGTAGTGTTCCTTCTGTTTCTCTTTTGTGGAATAGTTTGAAGAGAACTGGAGTTAGCTCTTCTTTGAAGATCTAGTAGAATTCTGCGCTGAAGCCATCTGGTCCTGGGCTTTTTTTGGATGGGAGACTTTCATTGACTGCTTCTATTTCCTTGGGGGATATAGGACTATTTAATTGATTTACCTGGTCCTGAATCAGCTTTGGTAAGTCAAATTGATTAAGAAAATTGTCCATTTCATTTAGATTTTCAAATTTTGGGGCATATAGACTTTTGAAGTAAGTCCTAATGATTGTTTGGATTTCCTCAGTGTCTGTAGTTATGTCCCTCTTTTCATTTCTGATTTTGTTGATTTGGATGGTGTCTCTCTGCCTTTTAGTTAGCTTGGCTAAGGGTTTGTCTATCTTGTTGATTTTCTCAAAGAACCAGCTTTTGGTTTATTTGATTCTTTGAATTATTTTGTTTGTTTCTAATTGATTGATTTCAGCCCTTAGTTTGATTATTTCCAGCCATCTACTCCTTTTTGGTGTGTCTGCTTCTTCTTTTTCTAGGGTTTTCAGGTGAGACATTTAGTTGCTTGAATGCACTGTCTCGAATTTCTTCTTGAAGGCACTTAGTGCTCTGAACTTTCTTCTTAGCACTACTTTAGTCGTGTCCCACAAGTTTGGGTATGCTGTGTCTTCATTTTCATTGAATTCTAGGAAGACTTTAATTTCTTTCTTTATTTCTTACCTGACCCAGCTGTCATTTAGTAGCAAGTTGTTCAATTTCCATGTGTGTGTAGGCTTTTTGCTATTTCTGTTGTTTTTGAGGGCCAGCTTTATTCCATGGTGATCAGATAGGATAAAAGGGATAAGTTCAATCTTCTTGTATCTGTTGAGGCTCACTTCGTAACCCAATATATGGTCTATTTTGGAGAAGGTTTCATGAAGTACTGAGAAGAAGGTAAATTCTTTTGTGTTTGGGTGTAAGGTTCTGTAAATGTCTGTTAGGTCCATTTGTTTCATGACCTCTGTCAGAGACATTGTTTCTTTGTTTAATTTCTGTTTTGTTGACCTGTCTTTTTGTTGAGAGTGGGGTGTTGCAGTCTCCCACTATTAATGTTTGGGAATCTATGTGTGGTTTATGTTTTATCAATGTTTCTTTTACAAATATGGGTGCCCTTGTATTTGGGGCATAGATGTTCAGGATTGTGATGTCTTCCTGGTGGAATTTTCCCTTGATGAGTATGAAGTGTCCTTCCCCATCAGTTTTCATTAATTTTGGTTCAAAGTGTATTTTATCAGATATTAGAATGGCTACACCTGCTTTCTTCTTGACTCCATTTGCTTAGAAAGCTGTCTTCCAACCCTTTCTCCACCGGTAATGTCTATATTTGTGACTTAGGTGTGTTTCTTGTATACAACAGATTTCTAGGTCTTGTTTAGGCATCCATTCTGTTAGTCTGTGTCTTTTTATTGGAGAATTGAGTCCATTGATGTTGAGAGAGATTAATGACCAGTGGCTTTTAGATCCTTTGATTTTGACGATGACTGTGGTCATAAGTTTGTGTGCTTGGTTGCTTATTGTTTTATTGTAGTGAGGTTAATTATTTCCTGTGTTTCCTTAAAAGTAGGTAGTTTTCTTGGGTTGTATTTTCCCTTCTAGTATCTTTTGTAACGCTGGAATTGTATGTAGGTATTGTTGAAATTTGTTTTTGTCATTGAATATCTTTTTTTCTCCATCTATGAGGACTGAGAGTTTGCTAGTTGAGGTACCTTTCACAGGGATATACTGGATGACCTAATTCAGGTCCCTGTTTCCTTCCTTCCCTGTGGGGTTTACTCCCAACAGGGTCTCCTAGTCTCTGTTGCACTGGGGCACACCGCTCTGTCTGTGCCAGAGAGCTGGGTGTGCAGCCACTCTTGGGCTGGTGGCTTGAGCCCAGTTCAGTGATGGCTGCTCATACCTGCTGGTCTGCGAGACTTTTTTCAGGTAAAGACTGGGTGACCCGTGTCCAATCCCACTGCCTTCCTTCCCTGTAGGTTCTGGTGGCCTGAGAGTGGTCCTGACTGATTCCCACACCGTGAGGGTTTCTCTCACCTGGGAAACACAATCGCTGTTGTTTTAGGGCCCAGATTTCAGTCTTTTGGTCGCTGTATGGAAAATGTTGCTCCTCAGACACAGTGTTTTCCCGGTGCTGCCATCTTGTCCCCCCTTGGTATATTTCAATACTAATTATGATTTATTGGCACATCGTTTCATGGTATAAACTAGATACTTCCCGACTCTCAAGTAAATGGCTGGCTTATGTTATCATCTTCATCTCTGCAGTCTTCATGACAGATTTTTATCTATTCTCCTGTGAGTAATGTCAGCCTCACTTTATAGACTCAAAAATAAATGCAGACTTTCCTGAACAACCAGGGGAAAAGGAAAATAGGTCCTTAACATTTCAGTCATAGACGTGATGTACTTTGTGTTGTCATAGAGTATGTGCAGCTTTGTTTCTTTACTTGTATTGACTGAACCTGCTGAGATGTGATAATTATTAACCTTAGTTTATTTCCTGGAAAAAATAGCAGCTTTGAAGGTAACCTTCCTCTAACACGAATTAGCATATTAGTATTTGGTTAAAAAAGTACACAACTGTGTAATGCAATAAAAATAGTGACTGAAAACTCATTTTTTTATCTCTTAATGATAGCTTTCCTAATTAAAGTTGTGACAGTTTTTCTTAATTATAAAATCTGAGAGTACAACATTGCTGTCATCCACTTCCCTAGACTTTTCACATATTGTGCTGACTCCCTTTCCGCTTCATTGTGTAAAGCAAATGCTGCTCCCAGTTGCTCATGGCTGGGATTGTCACACATGTAATAAACTTCAGGTATGTTTTGAAGAAATTTAGGTCAACTCTCTTCAGGAACAGTAAAGTCATAAGTGCGTGCTTCACATGTGGTCTTTGAGAAAGGATCAAGACATTTGTGGCCTTTTTGGTATCTGCCATAGCTTCAATGTGTAATATCAACAAGATAGGTCCCAGCTGGCGGTGCTGTTTTAAGGGGTGGTATAACCTCTCCAGTAGAAGGTGTGGCTGAAAGAGATGGATTGGGTGGGATTCATGGAGGAGGCAGGGCTTGAAGGTGATATCAACATCTGATTCTAAACTGTTCTCATTTTCACCAAGATGTAACAAGTACTGCTACCAGTTTGTACCACAAACACAGACTGAGCTGTCATAGGGAGAAACAGAAAGAAACTTTGTATTATTATCAGAGCAACTGCTGAGCCAAACAGAACAAAATAATTTGGACTTGTACTGTACAATTCCTCTGCAATACAGATTTAAACAACAATTAAACCATAAACATTACAAAAATGGAAAGAGGAAAGCTGCTTTTTAATTTTTTTATTTATTACAATTTATTCACTTTCTATCTCACCTGTAGCCCCCTACCTCATCCCCTCCTAATTCCACCCTTCCTCCCTCTTTTTCTCTCATGCCCCTTCCCCAGTCCACTGACAAAAGAGGTCCTCCTCCCCTTCCCTCTGACCCTAGCCTATCAGGTATCATCAGGACTGGCTGCATTGTCTTCCTCTGTGGCCTGGTAAGGCTGCCCCCCTTCCTCAGGAGAAAATGATCAAAGAGAGAGACACTGAGTTCATGTCAGAAACAACCCTTGTTCCCCTTACCAGGAAGCCTATTTGCAGAAAGAGCTGCCATGGGCTACATCGGTACCAGGGTTCTAAGTTATCTCCGTGCATGGTCCTTGGCTGGAGTATCAGTCTCAGAAAAGACCCCTGGGCCCAAATTTTTTGGTTCTGTTGCTCTCTTTGTAGAGCTCCTGTCCTCTCCAGGTCTTTCTATTTCCCCCTTCTTTCATAAGATTCCCTGCACTCTGCCCAAAGTTTGACTATGAGTTTCGGCATCTGCCTTAATATCCTTCTGGGTAGTCTTTCAGGGGCCCTCTGTGGTAGGCTCCTTTCCTGGAGAAAAGGTATTTTATACTTTTAAAATAGAGATATTTTAAAATATAACACAAAAGGTACAACCACAATTTCACCTTGGATTGTGTAAAATATAAAGAAATTGATAAGGGGAGGAGAAAAAATAATAACTAGTGATACATATAATTAAAAAGGTACAGCACTCATACACTGGATACAATGAAGTTCTCATGAAAGAAATTAAATCACTAAATAAACAGAAACACTTGTTTATCTACAGCCTCCTTGGGACCCCTGTCCCACTTCCAACAGCTTATTTTAAAAGCCCTCTTTCTTGCTAAAAAATGAACTAGGCGATCCTAAAATTTATATGGAATAATATAGAACCTCAAATAGCCAAAAATACTGATTCGTGAACAGCAGTAAAGAACATTAGTTTGAAAAACTTATACTTTTCAAAATGGATAAATTGGCTTAATTTTGTTTTAAAAGACTTATTTATTTTTATTTTATATGTATGAAGGTTTTTGCATCTAATGTATGTATATGCATCAGTATGGTTTGAACTTTCAAGTCCAGAGACTTATCACTCAGTATTGGATAGTGAAATGGCTATAAATATTTTTTTATTAATTACACTTTATTCATTTTGTATCCCCCCATAAGCCCCTCCCTCCTCCCCTCCCGATCCCACCCTCCCTCCCCTTTCTGCATGCATGCCCCTCCCCAAGTCCACTGATAGGGGAGGTTCTCCTCTTCTTTCTGATCTTAGTCTATCAGTTCTCATCAAAAGTGGCTGCATTGTCATCTTCTGTGGCATGGTAAGGCTGCTCCCCCCTCAGGGGGAAGTGATCAACAAGCAGGCCAATCAGATTATGTCAGAGGCAGTCCCTCTTCCCATTACTATGTAACACACTTGGACACTGACCTGCCATGGGCTACCCCTGTGCAGGGGTTCCAGGTTATCTCCATGAATAGTCCTTGGTTGGAGTATGAGTCTCTGGGAAGTTCCCTGTGTTCAAATTATCTTGTTCTGTTGCTCTGCTTGTGGAGTTCCCGTCCCCTCCAGCTCTTACCATTTCCCACTTCTTACATAAAATTCCATTCACTCTGCCCATCAGTTGGCCATCAGGCTCAGCATCTGCTTTGACAGTCTATACTGCAGAAGCTTTCAGAGGCCCTCTGTGGCAGGTTTCAAGGTTGTTTCCTGTTTTCTTCTGGCTTTCAGAGGCCCTCTGTAGCAGGTTCCGAGGTTGTTTCCTATTTTCTTTATAAATATTTTTAAGGATATTTATTTACATCAATTATTTTCTCATCTGCCTGTTTGTGTGTGTGTGTGTGTTTGTATGAGTATGTGTGTGTACTCTTTGCAGCTCAAGAGCTTTATGATTTTTCCTTGGGGTGAAGAGAAATCTGAAACAGCTTGTACATCAGTGGGAACGACTTTTCTACCCTTCTTAGGACAGATTTGCTCGGCATGATAAAAGAATGTGTTGGGATATCTGTGTATTCAGGCACCACCTGTGACTGTGAGGCAACAGGGTAATGAATTTAATTCTCCAGGGAAATTCAGCTCATTTCATGAACACTGAAGTCATTTAGGAAGTAGAGGGAGGAGGAAATATCTATCAAATATATTCATTCATGGTATCCAGTTGCATAGAAAAGTATGTCAGTTAAAATATGTTGAATCAATCACAAGTAATGTTAAAAAAAAAAAAAACCAGAAACATTGACAAGTCAATGGAAATCACTCATCTTGACAAGTGATTATGTAGATTAGGGAGATGGGACAGTGTGCTGTATGGCTGAGGAATGAGGACTGGGGTTATATCCCTTGTTGATGGAATGGCATGGCAGGTGTATTGTAATCTAGATTAACTCTCTCAGACCTTATGCTGAGGCTATGTTATGCCATAAAAAATGAAGGGGAAAGGTCATAAAAATTGCTCCAAGGTCCCGAGTATTTGGGTCCTTGGAGAAATCCCAAAATAGGCAATATTTTCAGGCCTTCAGAATCAACACACTATATTTTTAGACTCTTCTGTCAGGCTTCTGCAACTCAGATATGAATTGGACTTTGGAAACATTTAATCTTGTTCACTCTCACCTTCTAGTATACACAGCAGAATACAGAAGAAGAGCATGCGAGAAGTGCATTATTGTGCTATCATGTACACTTCTTCATTTTGGGTTCCAAGGCTGACTGAACCTTAGTATTGTCACAAGAGATTTAAAAAATATATTTATTTTTATCATTTTTAAGTCTGTGTATGGGGCTGGGAGTGATGTTGAATGTGAGTGCAAGTTTCTCTGAATGTCAGAGGCATCAGATCACTGGAATTGGATGGAGTCACAGGCAACCATGAACCACCTAACATGCTACTGAAGTTTGGATCCTTAGCAAGAGCTGTATGAACTCCTAACTACTGAGCTGACTCTCCAGCCGTACGTGTGGTATTTTTTGAGTGTTTCTTCAGTTCTCTGGTGAAACAAGAGATCTTTTGCAAGTGTGCAGCCTTTACCTAGTCCTTTCTATGTCCAACCAATCACAGACCTGTGATTCTGAAGGCTTGAAAATATTTCTTGGTGTGTCCCAGACAATTACAGCAAATCAATCATCTAGGATATTATCCTATCACTAGGTTGTCTTACAAATGTCACTGCCTAGGGATGTACAAAGAACAAGATTTCATCAATACAACCCAAAACCTCTCATAAATCAGATATTTGCATCTGCTAGTTTTTAGTCTTCAATGGGTTATATAGCTGTGTTGGGAATGCATTATGTTTATTGATAACTACTGAAGAAAGATTTTTGTCTAAAGATTTTTATCAAGTATGATTCCTCATACTTGATAATTTAAAAGTGATTGTGAAACAAAATGAATTAAGAGTAAAGTACAGCTCTGTCTTCTAGATATCTGTTTAAATACTAGAGAAAGAAACATTACTTCCTCTTAGCTTCCTTGGGATGTCCCTAGCCACAAGCACCTGGTGGATGTTAGTAAGGCTCAAAAAATGCTATTAGTTACCAGTCGTTTTATTTTATAAATTTTATGTTGGTTTTAGTTGGCTTACAATTATTGTTCACATTTATGGAACATAGTGTGATACAGCTTGTGTAAGAAACAGAGAACATTTAGCATATTTGGAACCTTCAATGTAGAACATCCAAAGTCTTCTAAGTTATTTTTCAATAAATATCATTGAGCAATATTAGCATTTCTATCAGTATTGAGTTGATTTAAAACATATGGTATCTATACAGAATAGCATACAGCACAGTTGTAAAAAGAGTCATAAAATACTGTGTTTTGCAGTAATGTGCGTTAAATGCAGAGAATACCAAATTAAGTGAAAGAAGCTAGGCTCAGAGTCACTGTTCCTAATCTGAGCTCTGATAGGCATTGGGGAAATCCTTGAACCATCTGAAAATCTCTAAAAACTTGGAATTTATGTTCACATTACTGATAAAGAATCAGAGCCTCCATGCCAGACTTCCAAAGGGGTCAACAGCCTCCGACTGTTAGGATCATTGCATTAGATTTCCATAACATATTTTCAATAAATTTGTCCAATTTTAGATAAACTTTAGCAAATAATACAAGTTATTTATTAATTTATTTAGTAAATAACTTCCAGGTACCAGTCATAAGTATAGGAAGATAAGGGTAAATACATTTACAAAGAGAGTATTTTGAAAATATTTTCTAAGTAGAAAAACAAAATTAGATTGTGGAGACTCTAAGTTGCCTGGTACTGATTTAACACTTGTTCTTTAGAAAGTTGGCTATCACTTCTAATGCATCCTTTAATTGAGTTACCATAATAACTATAAATCATATCAATTATCATTAACTTTTATTGTGGTAGATATAATAAAAGACACATATGTTACTATTTCTGCCTTTTATAATGAGCTTTCATAGTAATCACTTTTTGAACTCTAGTATTAAGTATAATTACTAAGTAATCTACTAAAACCAAAAATTACTTTATAATTATATGATATTTTCCTAAGCATACAGCATGCAGTTATTTTGAGAGTAAAACACAATAGTGACATTGGACATATTATTTAACTGGTGAAATCTTACTAGTGAATTGAAATTTTGGGCATCTCAGTGTTCGATGTTTTAAAATCCTGAAAGGCAAAGAGGCTGAACATCAGAAGATGAAGAAAACAGGAAACAACCTAGGAACCTGCCACAGAGGGCCTCTGAAAGCCTCTGCCCTGCAGACAATCAAAGCAGACGCTGAGACTTATGGCCAACTATTGGGCAGAGTGCATGGAATCTTATGTAAGAAGTGGGAAATAGTAAGAGCTGGAGAGGACGGGAACCACACAAGGAGAGCAACAGAACCAGAAAACTTGAACACAGGAAACTTCTCAGAGTCATACTCCAACCAAGGACTATTCATGGAGATAACCTAGAACCCCTGAACAGATGTAGCCCATGGCAGTTCAGTGTCCAAGTGGGTTCCATAGTAATGGGAAGAGGGAATGCCTCTGACATAATCTGATTGGCCTGCTCTTTGATCACCTCCCCCTGAGGGGGGAGCAGCCTTACCAGGCCACAGAAGATGACAATGCAGCCACTCCTGAGGTGATCTGATAGACTAAGATCAGAAGGAAGGAGAAGAGGACCTCCCCTATCAGTGGACTTGGGGAGGGTCATGCATGAGGAAGGGGAGGGAGGGTGGGATCGGGAGGGGAGTAGTGAGGGGCTTATGGGGGAATACAAAATGAATAAAGTGTAATTAATAGTAAAAAAAATAAGTAAAAAAAATAAAAAATTCAAAATAAAGCTGCTCATTTAGGCAGTTTCTGAAAATCAGACACCTTATTTTAAAACTCCAGTTCCAAAAGGGAAGACTGTCTGAAGATGTTATTCATGTGTTTTTGAAATCCAGAGGCCAGGCATGCAGCATATGTATTGAAGAGCAAGTATAGTTTAACGTACTAAAGTGGGATTCATAAAACAGATATATCTTGATCTGCAGCTAATATTTTGGCAGGCACATCTTTTGCTATAAGATTTAGGCTATGTTTTCTAAAAGAATATTTTCAGCTAATAAAATATATTTTTAACAGATCATTTGTTATTATTTTATTATTAAATAATAATACAAAGAAAACCTTGAATGGAAATTGTTTCTTCAAAATCTACAACTTAAAGAATCCCACTATAAATTTTCTCCAAAATAACATTACAGCAATCTATAAGGTAGGGAGTAAACGAAACAGACCACAGTGCTCTGATTTTCAGTAGCATGGAGAATTAGAAGGCAGGAGTGATTTAATAAGGCACAGTGTGCTTATTTCCTAGGGCATTGTAACAAATTACCCACAGATTTCGTAGCCTCAAATGACATAAATATATTCTTTCATACTTCTGGAGGCTAGAAGTCACAAATCAAGACATTACCAAGTCTGGGTTCTCTTCAGATGCTCTAAGGGCAGATCTGATCCTTCTTCCCTAACTATTTTGGTGGTTCTCAAAAAAATCCTTCTTGGTTTGGAGAGCATCACTCTATACTCTGCCTCCATCTCCACATGGCTTTCTTCTTGGCATATCTGTTTTCTGTCTCTTGCAGGTCAGCAGCCATCAGTGGAGAAAGGGTCCACCTTAATAATGTGTGGCCACATCTTGAAATCCTTAGGCTAACTACTTGTGTAAAGAACCTTATTCTGCTGCATTCTGAGCTTTCAGCTTGACATAGCTTTTGAAGGTGTAAGATACTAATGCATCCTTAACAGTCACAAAAAAAAAAAGAGAATAGTAATGTCAGATGAAACTGGACCTTTAGAAGCAGAGATGTTAGACTTGTTCTAGAGATAATGTAAGTCCTTCAACTTTCAGGGAATTATTACTACTTAAAACAAAAGGCAAGTAATGTCTACAAAGTGCAATGGCTGACTGAGATCACCCAATAAGTGATAGGAGAGCCAGAATGTGATAATACACCACAGGAGAGCTTTGTCTCATACCATTTTATTCCCGAAAGGAGAGGAGATTTGGTTGTAGCTTTAGGGACCAGGTACGGGAATCAGAAGAATCTAAGAAAATATTAGGGACAAACAATGGGCACTGTTTGATGGAATCCCTTGTGTCTCTCCATTCTAATGTCTCTACTAAGTGGAAAGCTTGCATTCTTTCTATTTCTCATACCAACTAATATGTTTACAGACACTCCGCTCTGAATTATCCTTGGCCATAGACCATTGTTACGGTCAGCATAAGTTTGTCATAAAAGGAAACTCTTTTTTTGAAACAGGAGGTATACTAGAAGGACTAATAACTAATTGTTTAATAACTATTTTGAGTTGTCATTAACTTAATTCAGCTATTGGTGGGGACTCCAGGACCTTACCTAGGTTATGTATATCTTTTGTACATGTAGATTTGTTATTTTCTGTGATTACTCTTTTTTATTTAATTTATTTTTATGCACTTTAGATCCTGGTTGTAGCCCCATCCCTCCTCCCTTCCTTTCCACCTTCTCTTCCTCTCCTCTCTCCCCTTGCCTATACCTCAGAAAAGGGGAGCTCCCTTTCCCATCCACTCCATCACATCAAGTTGCATCAGGACTGAACATGTCCTCTTCTTTCCTGTGGCCTGGCAAGGCAGTCATGCCAAGGGAAAGTGATGAAAAAAAAAAAAGCTGGCAAGTGAGTCCTTGTCTACTGCATTCCCTACTTTCCTTACTAGAGGAACAACATGAAGCCTAAGCTATACATCTGCTTCATCTTTGTAGGGTTCTAGGTCCACTTTATGCATGGTCCTTGGTTGATGCTTCAGCCTCAGCAAACCCCGCTAGGCCCTGGTTGGTTGGCCCTGTTAGTCTATGGAACTTCTATCACTTCCAGGTCCTTTCCTCTTTCCTCCCACTTTTTCACAAGACTCCCTAAGTATCGCCAAATGTTTAGCTGTTAGTCTCAGCATCTGTTTTGAGGTACTACTGGGTAGAGTCTCTCAGAGGATAATTCTGTCAGGCTCCTGTCTGTAAGCTTAGCAGAATATCATTCATAGTGTTATGGGTTGGCACTCTCCCATGGGGTAGGTCTTTGGTTGGGGCAGGCATTGGCTGAGCATTCCCTCAATCTCTGTTCTATCTGTTCTGTCTTAACCCTGCACATCTTGTAGGAAGGGAAAATTTGGGGTTGATGTCTTTGTGGGTAGATTGGTGTTTTCTTTCCTCCATAGAAGGCTAGTATCATTAGAAAGTGACCTCTTCAGTGTCTATGGCCTCTGTTACTAGAGTCACTGAATCCCATTCATATCCTTCCAGGGGCCTATGTACAACTACTTTGGAAATCAATCTGGGGCTTACTCAGAAAATTGAGAATCGCTTTACCTCAAGACCTGGCTATACCTCTTCTGGGTATATACCCCAAAGATGTTCCACCATACAACAAGGACAATTGCTCAACTATGTTCATAGCAGCTTTATTTGTAATAGCCAGAATCTGGAAACAACCCAGAATGGATAAAGAAACTGTGGCATCTTTACACAATGGGATACTACTCAGCTATTAAAAACAAAGAAATCATGCAGTTTTCAGGCAAATGGATGGAACTAGAAAGGATCATCATGAGTGAGGAAACCCAAGCCCAGAAAGACACACATGGTATATACTCACTTAATAAACGAAGTTTAGTGCAAGATAATCATACTACGAGGCTCAGACTCAAAGAAGATAAATAACAATGAGGATCCAAGCCAGAATGAATAAATCTCACTCAGAAAAGGAAATAGAATAGACAGATGTAGTGGTTGAAGAGAGGGAACAAGGTAGGAGAGTAAGCACAGAGAATTAAGAGGGTGGAGATCAAACCTGTGGAGAGCAAGGAAGAGAGGACAAAAGGCTTGTAGAGAAAAGAGAAAGGAAGGGTGGGGGTATCTTTGTTACAAGGTGTAGATTTGTTTTGAAATTGCCTATAATAATTCTAAAGTTAAGAAACATTGAATAATTGATGAACATTTTTTGAAGCATAGATAGAGCCCATGCATCTGAGATCCGAGATGATGTGTGTTCAATCTGTTAGACTGAATTTGGTCAGAAATAATGAAGATTTATTGGTCATAAAACTACTGGGCAGAATTTTTTTCTTAATTGGAAAGACATTGACTTGGTAAACCAATGAATATACTTCTCACTGAAATATAGGTGATGGAGATTAATACAAGGACAAGCATGACTCAAAAGCAATGACATCACCAAAAGTTTCACTCTACTTGAGTGACAGATTTTTTACTGCTTATATAATTATAGGAAGGGGCCTTGCGAATCTTGAAAGTTTCAAAGAACTTGAGAATTTTGGACTCTTTAATTTCTTAGCCTTGTCAGTTTTGCTTATGATCTAAGTCTTGAGTCTTTCTCCAAGAAGGAATGTTTCAATCAGAGGAAATTGCTACACAGTACTTCCTCTCTCTTCTTTCAATTCTTACATTCTTTTGCTTACCTCTCTCACAGTATTTCCTGGTCCTTGGAGAGGATGACATATTTTTCTCTATGACTGAGAGTTGGGCCACTGTGTCACAGCAACAACACAACTTAATCTTAGAAGCCTGACAAATTATAGGTCTCCCTGTATATCTCCCATTACAAAAAGAAGTTTTCATCATGATCAGCTGAGGCTGACAAGAACAGTGATCCCTTGCCATACGTACAAATGTTTAGAAGGTATTTTGATAGGCATATCATATCACTTTCACAAAACAGTAACAGTGGTCTCCCCACTAAGATACATGACATCATCATTCAAGGAATTTTATCCTGGCTTATGGTACCAGATGGGAGCTCCATCTCGAAGAACAGACCTTAAACGCATGCAGAAAGCAGTGGGTTGAAGCCATTCCAGTCACACCCTACAGCACTCTCCTTGCCCAGTTGTCCTTACTGCTTTTATAACCTGGGAGAGGGACTTTATAAATCTTATATTTCTGGAATTTCCAGAGATTAGTGAATTGTTTACTTCCTAAGCCTTGTTAGGCTTTATTTTCTTCCTGAATTTTAAGGAGTCTCCCTTCAGAATGGAATGTTTCAATTTGGAAGAAATTGCTACACAATGCTGCTTTGATCTGGTTCATGCTGGCCCTTGTTTTTGAGCCGCTGTGGTCAAAAGCACACTTAGTCTATATAGCACCAAAGTCAGACATGGGAAAATTAAAAAAAAAATTCAATCAATGGTACCACTACTCCTTTGCTCGGCCATGTTGAAATCACTGGTACTCCCTCACCAGTCAGCCCATGAATGCAGTATTTCCACTCCTACAACCATCACCATTGGACATCAAAGTTGATATTATCAACCTATTTGTCTGGGTTATTACATACTTCTTTTTTTTTTCCTTCTTTGATACTTTTCATAATCTACAGATTGGATTGTCTTTGTGAACTACACCTTAAAAGTATACAAGAAGCGGCCATTTCATGAAATAGCATGTTAAAGGTAAGAAGGAGCACACGCACAATGTCTTAGTCACTCTTCCATTGCTGTGAAGAAATAGCACTTGCTTACAAGTTCAGAGGATTAGTCTATGACCATTACAGCAAGGGACATGATGACAGGCAGGCAGGTATGGTGCTTGAGCAATAGCTAAGAACTTACATCTGATCTACAGACTACAGTGTGGGGGGGGTGGGGGGTGGTTGAAATCTTAAAGCTTGTCCCCAGTGACCTTCTCCCACAAGGTTTCACCTTCTAATCCTTCCTAAATACTCCACCAACTTGGAATTATTGGGAGCATTCTCATTCAAACCCCTATAATCTATAAAGAAAGAGAAATGAGATCACAATTTACCAACCACTTAGCTTGTTATTGAAGACTCATAAAAGTGGCTGCTTGTAAATCTAAATCGTTGTAGCATATAGTGTTGGATAGGAGAACAGACGAAGAATGCATGCTCTTGAGGTGTACTATTTGATTTAGAAACTCAGTTTCATAAAATACTAACAGGAATATTTTAGCAGATACATGAGTCTCTCAACGTGGTGTGGAGATAGCAAGAGTTTTAACATTTAAGGATTGGTATAAGGAGTAAGTGATCATTTTCTAGACAACTGATGGCATATAAACAAGTATTCCAGGCTTACTACTACTATTAGATACTTAGTACATTGATATTTTAAAGGTGGTGTTGTTCTAGGTATTGAAGATATATAGCAGTGTCAAAATAAAACAATTCTTTCACAGTCAGATCCTCTGTTGGTCATTTGTTTCTTAAGCAGATGCCCCCTGATGTGCCTGGCACACCTAAGAATGGTAACAGCGACTTATCAAGCCTGACATCATCTCTGCTCTCAAAATTGTGTATCTTTCATTTAGGTGTTATTTCTTCATGTGAACTATGTCCACTTTAGACCACTAACTGTATCCTAATTGTCCGCCATCCTAACAGCTGACAAAAGAATTACCAAATAGAGATTTATTTTATAAATATTAAATTAATCCACAGATAAATGAATTAAAAAATGAAGTGAATATCTCCATTCATTATACATGCATAAGTTAGCACTGGTGAGAATTTTGAATAGATTGCAAGTCAACCACTCTGGTCAAAAAACACTACATACACTCTTCCATGACTTTTCCAGTGAGGGCTCTTAAATTCATCCTTTTCATATGGTAAGGGTCATATTTCACAGATAATTAACAGGATGAAGAGGGAACAAAATCTTATTAAACCTCGGGTTCCATTGTGTAAAAATACCACAATTTCTGTATCCATTCTTCCGTTGATGGGCATCTGGGTTGTTTCCAGCTTCTGGCTAATACAAATAAAGCTGCTACAAACAAATGTCCTTGTTGTGTACATGAGCAAATTTTGGGTATATGCCTTAGAGTGGTATAGCTGGATCTTGAGGAAGCGCTATTCCTAATTGTCTGAGAAAGTGCCAGATTGACTTCCAAAGTAGTTGTACCAGTATACATTTCTACCAGCAATGGAGGAGGGTTTCCTTTTCTCCACAACCTCTCCAGCATGTGTTGTCATTTGAGTTTTTGATTTTAGCCATTTTGATGGGTTTAAGGTGAAATCTCAGGATCATTTTGATTTGCATCTCTCTGATGGCTAAGGATGTTGAGCATTTCTTTAAGTGTTTCTCTGCCATTCCATATTCCTCTACAGAGAATTCTCTGTTTAGCTCCGTACCCCATTTTTAATTGGATTACTTGATTTATTGTTTTTTAACTTCTTTAGTTCTTTATATATGCTGGATATCAGCCCTCTGTCAGATATAGGGTTGGTAAAGATCCTTTCCCAGTCTGTAAGCTGCCATTTTGTTCTGCCAAGTATTTTTACACAATGGAATAATACCCAGCAATCACAAACAAGGAAATCATGAAATTTGCAGGCAAATGATGGGATCTAGAAAAGATTATTCTGAGTGAGGTATCCCAGAAGGAGAAAGACACACATGGTGTATGCTCACTCATATAGACCTATAAGATATGATAAACATAATGAGATCTATACACCTAAAGAAGATAAACAAGAAAGAGGACCCGGGGTAAGATGATCAATCCTCACTTAGAAAGACAAATAGGATGTGCATTGGACATAGGAGAAGACAAGTAACAGGACAGGAGCCTACCACAGAGGGCCCCTGAAAGACTCTACCTAGCAGTGTATCAAAGCAGATACTAAGACTCATAACCAAACCTTCAGCAGAGTGCAGGGAATCATATGAAAGAAGGGGAGTTTATATGACGTGGAGAGCATAGGAGCTCCACAAGGACCAAATATATCTGGGCACAGGGGTCTTTTCTGAGTCTGACACTCCACCAAGGACCATGTATGGATATAACCTAGAACCTCTGCTTGGATGTAGCCCGTGGTAGCTCAGTAACCAATTGGTTTCCCATAGTAAGGGGAACAGGGACTATTTCTGACAGGAACTCAATGGCAGACTCTTTGACCTCCCCACCCCCACAAGGGAGGAGCAGTCTTGCTCACAGAGGAGGACTTTGCAGCCAGTCCTGAAGATACCTGATAAAACAAGGTCAGATGAAAGGGGAGGAGGTCCTCCCCAATTAGTGGTCTTGAAAAGGGGCAGGGAGGAGATGAGGGAGGGATTGGGAGGTAATGAGGTAGCAGGATACATCTGGGATACAGAGTTAATAAAATGTAACTAATAATAAATAAAAATAAAAAACAGAAAGATATACTGTAAAAAATAAAAAAATAAATATCTATTTAAAAAAATAAAACTCGGGGTTCCAAGGGACTATATTAAGTAGATCATCAGAATTTGCTCAAGATCTTCCAAAAGAGAAGCTGTAGTTGATGGACTTGCATAGGGTTTGCTTTCTACTTGATGTAAGAATGAAATAAATTGGAAAATGTGAAAGATTTTTAATTATGAAAAGAAAATAGACGATGCATCTAAAATAAACTTTTGAAGCCTTGGTGAAGTTTTCTTTTTCAATTGGAATGTAGACAGTCAATGCTTTCTGAAGGAGTTTCCATTGTAATTAGATGTGAGGCAATGACATTTCCACGGAAGAAAAAGCCATGTTGCAGGCATTGCGAAAAAGTAGGAGGGAAGGGAGAAATCTGGGAATTTCCTCCCATTTAGCTGGAGAACTAAAACACTACAGATGTTTTGTTAAACCCTGGAGTCCATTGCTCAATCTGGAAGATGTTTCTTTAAACAATTTTGGAGATCCAGTCTGACCTATTTTCTATGTCCATGCTTATGGGAAATAAGCAAGGAAATGATTTTATAGAGAAATGACTCTGAGACTTTTGAGCTGACCCCACATGCAGACTATTGGCCAGATGTACATAGGAACTGTAATGCAATCAGAGATATCAGAACAAAACATCCCTTCCCTTGAATAGAACAAGAGATGCTAAAATGTTCCAAACTCTAAGTACCAGTCAAAGAAGAAAGATGTGAAGCCTTTGCGGAAGCTTAGGAAATAAGCCAAGCATGTTACCCTCATTGATTCAGTGAGCAGGCTATAAGGTTTTTGTCTTTTTTTTCTATAGGATTGCTCTATATTTGTGTGTTGAAGATGTAAACACAATAAACAATGATTGTTCCTTTCGCTTAAGTAAACAAGGTAGGGTTATGCAAGTAAGTGCAGAATGAAAGGTTTCAACTACAGCCTGATAACTGTGCCTTTTGTCCATGGGTTCAGAACACATTTTCATATCCAAGCATGGATTACAAATGCTTTAGAAACTGTTTCACATGATCCTGGAAACAGATCCTGGAAACTTCTGGTAAGATAGACAACTGATACATCAGTCTCTGCAGGACCCCTTGGGCTCAGATATTTTAGTTTTGTTGGTCCCTTGTAGGGCTCCTGTCCCCTCCATGTCCCTCTACTCCTACCCATCTCTTCCTCCATAAGATTCCCTGCACTATGCCCAAAGTTTGGCCCTGAGTCTTAGCATCTGCTTCCATCCCGTGTTGGTGAATTCTTTCAGAGGGCCCTCTAGAGTAGGCCCTCCCAAGCCTGTTTTCTTCTCTTCCACCACTGCTGGTGTTTATCCTGTTTGCCATTATGAATGAAATTTAAGCATCCTCCCTAGGGTCCTTCTTAGTGTTTAGCTTCTTTAGGTCTGTAGATGGCTGTCCTATATTAATATGGCTAATATCTGCTTATTAGTGAGTGTATACCAGGCCTGTCTTTTTGTCTCTGGGTTACCTCTCTCAGGATGATCTCTTCAGGATCTACCCATTTGCCTGCAAATTTCATGATTTCCTTGTTTCTAATAGCTAAGTAGTATTCCACTGTTTAAATGTACTGCAATTTCCTTTAACGGAGGACCATGCATGGAGAGGCCCTAGACCCCCTTCTTCAGATGTGGCTCAATCTCCATGTAGATCTCTGAGTGAGGGGATCAGGGGCTGCCTCTACCATGAACTCAGTTGACTTATCTCTGATCACTTGCTCCTGATGATGCAGCCTTGCCAGGCCATGGAGGAAGATGATCCAGGAAGTCCTGATGAGACTTAACAAGCTATGGACAGATGGCAATAGTGGAGAACTCCCCCTTTCAGCAGAATAGGGGAAGGAGATGAGTGGAAGAGGGAAGTAAGGTGGGACTGGGGGAGTTGAGGGAGGGAACTTTAATTGGGATATATGATGAGTAAATTGTGAAGAAAAAAAAAAAAAACACCAATATGTTCCTGTGGTAAAAGGGAGTGAAAAAGTTTTACATTTATTGGACTCTGTTTAATTTGGGAAACCAAGAACAAATTGTGCTGAAGGCCAGACTTTTGTTTTCCCCTGCTAAAAGAAAACAATCTTCCTTGTGCAGAGAGAAACTCTATATGAAGAATTGTTATAATCAGGTTACTTATATTTCACAGTCACTAGGGATAAAGAGGATACCTGTAGATGCATCTTCCTAAGCAAAAATTATAATTTCTTTCTTATAAAAAATCTCTCAATGCTGTGATTGTTTTTTTTAGATCTGTCAGATATATATTTGACATATCTTTCCACATATTCAATGATACATAGACTCTGGAATTTAAGTATCAGTGCTTTCTCTCAACTTTATATATCTGCTGTTTCTAACTCAATTGCTTTGCATGCATTTCATGCATTTAAATTTTGGAGAAGATCAGGGTAAGGCCAGAGAACCTGCTTGTTTGAGGATGTGCATTTGGAAATTATTTCTGTAGAAAGCATATTTCTATCTGAAACAAATTTGGTGCACACAAATAACACATAGAGGAAAAAGTAGAGAGGGGGGATGGACATTGATGATTGCTATTTAAGATGAGCTGCAGGTTTAATTGTCCCAGGATTGTCTATTTTCCAACCCACAGTGTCACTGGTCTTCAGATACATCAGTTTTTCCCAGTGTGTATTGTGGCTCATATAGGAAAATGAATGGAACATAGTTGTCTAAAATCAATATGATTAAACTGTGATGTTGTATGTAAGAAAATGCAATGCTCAGGCTTCTCTGGTGAACAATACTGATGTTGACATTCCCTTCTTTCCACAACAGAAGGAGAGACATCTTGATTTTTGGTGATGCTAATCATAAATGTTCCTTGTAATAAAATGCCTGCTGTGGAACCACATCGACTCACTACACTCAGACATGTGGCTGGTGCTCTGATTGGAGGAGCTATGGCAGGGGCAGTGGTGCCCTCAGTGCTGGGTGCCATCGGTTTCACTGGGGCAGAAATTGTAGCCTCGTCCATAGCAGCCAAGAAGATGGCCATAGCAGCAGTCACTAAAGGGGGTAGGGGCATGGCTGCACTAGGAAGCCTGATGGCTACTCTCAAGTCGGTGGGGGCAGCTGGATTCTGCATCCTCTAACATCTTCCTGGACATTGTTAGGTCAACTATATTTTATCCAACTTAGAAGCCTTTAGAAAAGCAGGTCTGTCTAGCAGGAAGAGCCAAATTGAAAAGGATAGCTCTCTGAGACTATAGAAGAGGACACATAGAGATCCAGTGGTTCTTGGTAGTTGGAGGGGGGACAAGGTAGCAGTGGGAGAGCACATGAGTTCATTTTTGGTTTTCTATCATTTAGAAGCTTAGAAGTTTCTGACTTTAAAGATACTCTGAATGACATACCAAAGAAAAACCATGTTGCTTAAGCTAAAAAGCTAAGTTTGGTAGACCCACAGCACTCGAGGCCATCAAGGCTGCTGGATGGCTCCCCCAAATTGGAAGTCACATCTAAGATATTGAATCAAATGTTGTCATTTGTAAGATGTCATGGTAAGATGTCCCCCTGATCATTATAACCATATTATTTTTCTTCTTCTTCCTCTCTCTCTCTCTCTCTCTGTGTATGTGTGTGTGTGTATGTGTGTGTGAATATATGAATATGAGTGGTGCCTTTGTGTGGGGTATATGAAAAACTCATGTGGCCTAGTGGTGGTGGCCCAGAACTCAGGAAGGCAGAGGGAGGTGGATCTCTATGAGTTTGAGGCCGGCCTGGTCTACATAGTTCCAGGACATCCAAGGCTACACAGAGAAACCCTGTCTTAAAAGAAATAAAAAAATTATATATATGTATATTTATATGTATACACACACACCACACACACACACACATTTTATATATATATATATATATATATTCTGGATTTGCAATAGTCATAAGGTCAGAGGAAGAAGCGAGGTGACCTACTCTCTCAATTGCTACATTCTTTCCTGGCGACTGAAACTCTCACCAAACCCTGAGCTTGGCTGAAGGCTAGCAAGCTCAGGTCCTCCTGTCTCCTCCCACTTTACTCCTAGGGTTACTGGTACATGCACAGTAGCATCCAACTATTTAAACAGATGCTCCTACACAGACTCAGGTTTTTCTGCTTGCACAGAAACTATTCTTCCCCACTAAGAAAACACCATTGCTCCAAGATGTATTTTCTGAAGCTAATTTCTTGTTGGGCACGGTGGCTCACCTATAACTCTGACACTAGGAAGGGAGGCAAAAGCAAGCAGACATCTCTCTGTGAGTTAAACACCAGTCTTGTCTACATGGCAAATTCCTAGCCAGCGAGGGTTATACAGTGAGAATTTATAATAATGATAACAATAATAATTTTTGCTTTGTAAAGCAGTGCTTTGTAAAGCACATAGCACAGGCAAGTGCTCTGTCACTGAGCTATATGTTCAGCCACAAAATTAAATGTCTGAAATTTTTCAGCATTCTTTTTCTTTCCTCCTCTCTCCCCATTCACTTTTTGTCTCTTTTTTTGTCTCTCCTTTTTCAAAAATTAGTTCATTCAAATATTATTTCCCACTGCTTCCAACAGAAGTCTTTTCTTCACTCTTGATAAAGAATGTAATGTTCACTTTTAGTCCTCAGACTGAAACAAAGCATTAGTGGTTATCATACCAACATAGGATGTTTTCATTTTTTTAACAAGTATATCAATATGATGCCTTCTCTAGCATCAAAACTGATCTTTGGTTTATGCTTGTCACAGGAATTTAGAATGCATTAACATACATAAAATGTATGTTAATTTTTGTTTAGTTTAATAAACAAATCTATGAAGAAGAAATAATAGTATTTTAATTAAGATAAATGTGTATTAATGGGGTTGGTGAGGTTGTTCAGCATTAAGTCTGATGATCCAAGTTCATTCCTTGGGACCCACATAGTGGAAGGAGAGAAATAGAGGAAAGAATTAAGACAAGTTGTCTTCTGATAACTTGTGCTCTCTCTCTCTCTTTCTCTCTCTCTCTCTCACATTAAAGAAATAGACATATAAATACCATTCAGAAATGAAATATGTGTTTGTGGAAAATGAAGCTTTTTGAAGGTCATCACAGGTTTTTTCGTTGAGTTTAGATGTAAACTCCCCTGCTTCCTAAGCTTCACTCCTTATTACTGCTCCATGCTACTTTAGTGAAGGTCACGGATGCCTTACTGCAGTTCCTGTCTTCATGAGAAGCTGAAGTTCAGATAGAGCAAAGCTTTCTATTAACCATGGAATTAAACTAGAGTTCACAAAAGTTGTCCCCATCTAACTCCTTGTGCCCACACTACCCACTGCTGTTGAGTTTACACAACACAAAATGAATACATGATCTGAAAATGAGGGTGACATAGGTATCCTTAGATCCCTTCAGTGCCTCATTTTTTTTTTTTTTTAGAAATAAAGTTCTTGGTCATCCAAACCTGTCATTTCTCTCTTTACAAGAGATTTGTAGTGTATAAATGTTTGTAAGGTTAACTAATCATCAGAAAGTACTTGAAACATGAATTTCTTGCTGACAAATGTCAACTGCTTCATAGATCATGTTTATTTTTTCTATTTAAATCTGAAGATGAATACAAGCAAATCTCCATTGCTTTGGCTGTAACTCCAGTCTACTCAAGAGCACGAGGAATATGCCTTTTATGTACATGGTGAAGCATCCAGTATGAGAGTCAGTTTTCGGAATACCCATTTGCTTTAGGCATACCCATTTCTCCCTGAATGCTTGCAGGAGGACAGCACTGGGTATCAAAAGTGTTACCTTGGGCAATTCATACAGTTGCACTGAATAGAATTATCACCTTGAAATGACAGGGTAAAACTCCCTTTACAAAAACAGATTAGAGACAAATTAGACTGTGGGCCAGGTCACTCTGATTGTTAATTAGTGATAATGGAAATACAATTAGCATAATGAGTTCCAATTACTGTATATGGAGAAATATGGGCATACTTCTTTCATAAATCTTCATGCCAGAAAAAATAAAACGCACCTGGTTCAACAAAGCATGTCTTTCTCCTATGCAGAAACCTTCCTGGTACATATCTCCTGTCTTCATGGGAAGCTAAAGACTTCCTCTGATAGGTTTCTATTTGGGGGGAAAAAACCCAGATTGGATTTACTCTGCTTGGTAGCTGAACAGTTTCATATTGGCTCAGCTTCTGTTTCAAGCTCCCTAGAAAATCTAACCATCTGTTTCTTCAGTTGTGGGTTAACAACATTGGGAAGAATCATAAAGCATTACATCAAATGTGCGTATTGTCTTTGAAATGTCAGCAAGTCCTCCTTTCTGCCTTTGATAGGTTCTCAAATTGGAAAGTCAATTACAGTCACATATTTACACAAATGAGAACAGCTTTTCCAAAACTCCGTATAAGAATGAGTGTGAGAAACAACAGCTCTGCCCAGAGCTACAGTCGATGCCTGTGGGGATGGGAAGACACCTCATTCTAAATATTTGCACTCTGATGTCTGTGTATTTATTGTCACCTCAGTTTTAACTGTCTTAATTGCAGCCACTGGTGGACCTTGTCTTTCGCAGAAGGTTCATCAGCTCATGGCAGTGTCTGCTAACTCTGCCGTCATCTCCCTTGCGGTCTCAAGTGCTACCATTCATGCTGTGCTCAACTGTTGACAGATTACACTCCAAGGCTGGTTACAACTCAGGCCATTTGGCCAATGATTGGTAATGAATGTGGACTGTTCAGCTCACATAGGTGACATTATCTCTCACACTGGGGGAATGTGCCATCTTCCTTGTTGCACCCTGTAAATCTGATAGATGCTATTAACCTTTTCAGTGAATCCCCATGGATCACTGCAGTGGAGAACCTCAGTAGTAATTGCTAAGACAAAAATGCCCCAGCATGCCTATATTCCTTGTAAGTATCTAAGAAATAGGCAAGTTGGCTACTCAAGTGTCTTTTTTCCAACTGCTCTTGTGATTTGCTCTCAGCTGTCAGCTTACCCCTAGGCCTCTGTGCTTCTGCCTCTCTCCAATGCACAAAAGTAGTAGATCTCATAAGGGCTTCAGAACAATTCAACGCTTACTGCTCACTTTTTTCTTAACGGCACTTGCTGTAGAGCAGAAAGGCATATATCTACAGACAATCTGCTGACATTGTGGAGCTCATGGAAGGAAAGTCTTCTACCTCTAACCCTTCTGATTCAGAGCATAACTGGGCTTTGATTGTGGGTGTCATATTTCAGCCTAGCCAGGTCCCCTCAGCCTGACTGGAAGCATTTGTAAACCGGATTATTTAATAAAAGAAATGCTTGTCAGCCATCATTCCCTTTCAGCAGTTTGAGATGCTTTCTCTAAAAAATGGCTTTCACACTACCACTATCTGCCCTCAAAAAAGTGCACACACACACACACACACAGACAGAGAGAAAGAGAGAGAGAAAGAATCCAAATGATAATTGAATTTCTGCCAGCCTGTATTTATTATGGGACGTGTAGTAGAGCTTGAAAAGACAAGCTTCTGTTCCCTCCAGGAACAGGAGCTCCACAAGGGTAGCAACAAAACCAAAAAATCTGGGCCCAGGGGTTTTTCTGAGACTGATACTCCAACCAAGGACCATTCACGGAGATAACCTAGAACCCCAGCACAGATGTGGCCCATGGCAACTCAGTCTCCAAATAGGTTTCCTTGTTAGGGGAACAGGGGCTGAAACTGACATGAACTCAGTGGCTGGCTCTTTGAGCACCTCCCTCTGAGGCAGGAGAGGGGGGCAGCCTTACCGGCCACAGAGAAAGACAAAGCAGCCAGTCCTGATGAGACCTGATAGGCTAGGGTCAGATGGAAAGGGAAGGGGGACCTCTCCTATCAGTAGACTAGGGGAGGGGCATGGGAGGAGAAGAGGAAGGGAGAGTGGGATTGGGAGAGGATGAGGGAAGGGGCTACATCTGGGATACAAAGTGAATAAATTGTAATAAATTTTAAAAATATGATAAAAGACAAGCTTCTCTCCCAGGTACTTTAATTATTAAAGTGTATTCTATCTAGACTTCTTTGTAGAGTTCAACAAGGCAAAGCAGTGCTTTAAGAGACGTAAGAGGCATCCTGGGAAAAAGATGGACATAAAGAGCCCCCGGCAGTGTTGCTCTGACAGGCATAATGATGTGCTTCTGAAAAATACTGATTATAATGGATACTTGATAAACACTTACTGTAGGTTTTGGGTAAACCAATGACACTCTCTGGAATTTGGCTTCCTTATAACACTGTTGGGGCAGCTCAAGCCCAAACACCAAACTTTGAAAAATTTCCACATCCAAAGGTGTTTGTGTGTGTGTGTGTGTGTGTGTGTGTGTGCAATGACCTCACAGTATACCATGAATGATAAATTGCACATCATAAATAAAATTATGATAAATACTTCATAGTTTTAGCTGTGGGTATGAAATGTGTTTGAAACATGAGTGAGTTTTTGCACTCAGTCTTTGGTTCTATGCTTCTGGCCACCGCATAAACACTTAAAATTCCAAAGTCTGAATAAGTATATCTCAAACACTTCTACTAAGTATTTTAGATAAGGGATAATCAACCTAAATGTGAGGTTTTTGTCTTTTTGTTGCCTAAAATATTCTAAATTTTTTTGTACTCTGTTTCCTGAGTATAAGGTCAAACCCTTCAAATCAGAAGAGACTAGAAAGCAAAGACTTGAAAACTTGCAAACATCTCCAAACCTTCACTCATTTTTTTTCCTGTCTAATTTCTTACAATCATTTAAAATTAAATATAGGTATGCCTTAGAGTCCCATATAGAATAGAGATTGTGGCTCCAGGTTTTGTAGTTCTTTTAAAATAAGTTAAAGATTTGTTTTATTGTTTTAAATTATGTGTGTGGAGCCAGGAAGGGTGGCATAGGTCTTCAATCCCATCACTCAGGGAGGCAAAGTCAGGCGGATCACTGTGAGTTCGAGGCCAGCCTGGTCTACAAAGCAAGTCTAGGAAAGTCAAGGCTACCCAGAGAAATCCTGCCTTGAAAAACCTAGAAACCAAAAAAAAAAAAAAAAAAAAAGTGTGTGTGTGTGTGTGTGTGTGTGTGTGTGTGTGTGTGTGTGTTATTTCCCTAGCTCCTCACACTTGGAAATCCCTTCATATGTATAGTCTTCACAGAAGATAGAAGAATTGGAAACAGAAAGTTGTACCACCTAAGCTGCTAATCCTTAAGGAACTCTCCAAAGATTCTTACCTGGTCATTGATTTCTGTTTAGTACTCATTAACATCTGTAATTGTGAGGGAGGTGAGGAAATGAAGATGTATTAATGATTAAAAGTTGTAAACAACAGAATCTAAGTCTGATTAACAACCAGAAAAATTAAAGTGTTAAAAACATCCACATCCAAGAATTCATAGCTATAATACAGACTCTAGAGGTGATAACATCAGCAAGCATGGAGCAGTCTCATTTGTCACTATTGTTTATCTCCAGCTGTTTTCCAATATTTTATAGTGTCTACTCAAACATAAAAGACATATCCACTTCTTGGCCAAAGGATGACTGATTGGAAGTCCTCTAAAAGTAACTTTGGTAGTACATAAGCAGGAGTAAAAGGGATTTTACCATTTGACCATTTCTTAGATGTGTACACAAGAACTTTCCGGGCTTTTACTCCATTTTACTTTATGATTTACAAAGTATAGCTGTGTCCTGAGATTCTGTAGTCCTGGAGGCATCCAGGTGGTATAAATGCATGTCCTGCGGCACAAAATTAAAGCAATTAGAGTTTATAACAGTGATTATGTATATGAGGAATAACATAATATGAGCAGTGAAAAATATGTATGACATAGAACTTACATCGGAAAAGTAATTGCATTCATTCCCACACAAAGCATCACATCCTTCTTAAACAGTTTCTTTCCATTTATTTCATTTTATCCTTTCCTTCAGGAGAGAATCTCTCTCCTGAATTCTAATCTACTTTCTATCTCCTTTAACTAGTTTTGTCTATTTGTGAACCTCAGATACCTCGAACCACAGACTACAAACTCTTTTGTTTTCTATTTAATTCAACATAATATTTATGGCATTCATCCATGTACTTGCAACTGAGATTCATCCCTTTATTTTATTGAATGGTGCTCTGTTGTATGAGTATATCATAGTGTTTATCAAGGTAGGAGCTCTGAGATAAAAATAGTTGGGTCATGTGGTATGTGTGTAATATTCTACGTAGTTCTCAACAGCAATTGCACCCTTCTGCTCTCAGTAGCTACAGAATTCTAGTTGATTTGCATTTGTGTTGATAGTCTTTTTAATTTTAGCCATTCTGCTGCAGCAGTAACTCATTGTGGTTTTAATTTGCTTTTCCTTGATGACAATTCATGTTGAGTATTTCTACACAAACATATTTCCTTTTAATGCTTTGCCTAATCTCATTTCCACCTATAAATACAGTCTGCCTTTGAATTTGAGAGCCACTTTTTAATAATCTAGCCATGATAAAATTTTAGCTTGGTTCTCATTTGGTCTTTGAGATTATGCTTGCTTTCCATAATCAAACCTAGTTGAAAATTTGGCCTCTGTATATGGGCTTGTAGACATGGTAACCATATTTTCTCATTAAAAATAATGTCCAGTTCTTTTTCTGATGGTATTTAAATTTGCCATCCCCAGCTCTTGCGCTCCAATCTATTGATAGTGTCCCATGTGTGTTCCCTGACACTTGGGTGTAATTGTGGTGAATTTGAAATCCCATCCTAAGGTCACTTATTAACTATTGATGGATTCTCCTTTTCTCCACTTAATGCTAAAGTATTCATACTAACCAAGACAGATGGGAACAGCTATAGAGTTTTTCAATGCCATTGCTGTGTCAGCTGTCTTTTGCTTCCCTCATGTGAGGAACTCAAAAGCACTTTTGTAGGGAAGGTAATTTATTCAAGGTAAAGGCATGGGGTATGTTGGGGGGGGGGAGAAAAACAAAACAAAACAAAAAGAAAGCTCCTATGTCCATTTATAAAACCCCTGTTTTCAAAGAGTCACACTTTTTCTGGAACAGGGTTTTCTTGGCATTAGCAACAAGAAAAATGACATCTTTGACAACAACCTTGGCTGACCCATTTTAGAGCCAAATGAGGTCCCAGTATAAAAAAGATGGCTAAGATTTCAACATCCAGGATATGTCACCCTGACAAACAATGGCACCATTTTTGGATTTCCTATGAGGCGGAAGGGTGCCCTCTGAGATTTATAAACACATCCATAATGAATGGGAGGCTTGAGTTTAAACTGTTATGGAGCCTCCTGTGTTCTGCCGACGAGGTCTTCTGTGATTTAGAGAGGTGACATTTACTGTGTGCAGACCGATTATTCAGAGTGACTGTTTGTGTATAGACAATATTTTAAAATGGCTTGCTGTAGATGAAAAATTCTTATTAAGTCAGAAAAACAGTTTAAGTAGGTAACACTCTCTTGGTTTAGTCTGCTGTAAGTCTTCCTGCTTGCCACAGGGAGAGTACTTAGGGTAGGAGGAGCTGATGCTTCTAAGGTTCAGGCTGAAACATTGTCAGAGTGAAGAGAATAAGGGGCTCTAGCTGGGACCAAGAAGCTAACTGAACATCACTGCTTCTTTCCTAGGACTTCACTATTCAACGCCGCTTTTCTTTGCTTTCGGTGCAACACCCAGTCCACCCAGCAGCGTGTAGATGGAAGACCCCTGGGTGTCTACAAACTTGACACATACACACACACACACACACACACACTCACACATCAGTTTTCCTTGCTGATAAAACTTAGGCATTACATAAAAAGATGTCTTAAATCCACAGAAGATGCCATTCTTTCTAGTTGCCCGCTGTTAGGAGAATGTGCCTCTCATGCCATCAATAATGTCTAACATGCTAGAGTCCATTGAGAGCATTATTCTATAGCATGATTGTTTTTACTGAAACCCTATGGTAGTCCTGAGAAGAAGGTTATCTAAGTATTCTGGCCATTTTTCTTTTCTTTTTCAATTAAATTTTTATTTTTTATATTAATTACAGTTTATTCACTTTGTAACTCCTCCCACATTCCCTCCCAATTCCACCCTCTCTCCCTCATCTCCTCCCATGCCCCTCTCCAAGTTCACTTATAGGGGAAGTCCTCTTCCCCTTCCATCTAACCCTAGCTTATCAGGTCTCATCAGGACTGGCTGCATTGTCCTCCTCGGGGACCTGGCAAGGCTGCTACCGCTATGGGGTGGAAGGGGTCAAAGAGCCCACCATTGAGTTCATATCAGGGACTGTCCCTGTTCCCCTTACTAGGAGATCTACTTGTATAGTGAGCTGCCATGGGCTACATCTGAGCAGAAATTCTAGGTTATATCCATGAATAGTCCTTGGCTGAGTATCAGTCTACCCATTTTTCAAAGGATGAAAGAGAGGCTCAGGAAGGTTAAACTTCACATGCAAGACAACATGGCTGGAAAGAATGAAGCTACAAACCTACATTTGCCTTAGTCTAAGACTGTGTGCCATTGTGTTGCTTGTAGCTCTTCCCATCATTGAAGGACTCTCTGGAAGAGGTATAGCATATATACTTATGAGTATCATTTTGGTGAAAAATATGAATGACATACTTTGTGAACAAATTATTTGAAGGAAGATAATCACAACAAATAGACATATAGAGGGGATTAAAATAAGAGGACAGACTTACACCCTGTTCTCACTGGACCTACTGTCCTCCAAAACAGACACATAGATCTCTGTCTAACCAATCATCAGTTTAGTTTTTTTTTTTTTTTAGGCTGAAGTTTCTGAATATATATATATATATATATATATATATATATATATATATAATTACAGTTTATTCACTTTGTATCCCCCCATAAGCCCCTCCTTCGTCCCCTCACCGTTCCACCCTCCCTCCCCCTTTTTCGAGCATGCCCCTCCCCAAGTCCACTGATAGGGGAGGTCCTCCTCTCCTTCTTTCTGATCTTAGTCTATCAGATATCATCAGAAGTGGCTGCATTGTCATCTTCTGTGGCCTGGTAAGGCTGTTCTCCCCTCAGGGAGAGGTGATCAAAGAATAGGCCTATCAGATTATGTCAGAGGCAGTCCTTGTTCCCATTACTATGTAACCCACTTGGACACTACACTGCCATGGACTACATCTGTGCAGGGGTTCTAGGTTATCTCCATGCATGGTACTTGGTTGGAGGATGAGTCTCTGAGAAGACCCCTGTGTTCAAATTTTCTGGTTCAGTTGCTCTCCTTGTGGGGTTCCTGTCCTCTCCTGATCTTACTATTTCCCACTTTTTTCATAAGATTCCATGCACTTTGCCCAACAGTTGGCCATAAGTCTCAGTGTCTGCTTTGATAGTCTGCAGGGCAGAGCCTTTCAGAGGCCCTCTGTGGCAGGTTCCTAGGCTGTTTCCTGTCTTCTTCTTCTTCTGATGTCTATGCTCTTTGCCTTTCGAGATGGGGACTGAGTGTTTTAGTCAGGGTCCTCTCTCTTAATTAGTTTCTTTAGATGTACAGGTTTTAGTAGGTTCATCCTATGTTATATGTCTATATGAGTGAGTATATACCATGTGTGTCTTTCTGCTTCTGGGACAGTTCACTCAGGATGATCCTATCCAGGTCCCACCATTTACCTGCAAATTTCATGATTTCCTTGTTTTTCATTACAGAGTAGTACTCCATAGTGTAGATGTACCACAATTTCTGCATCCATTCTTCAGTTGAGGAGTATCTGGGCTTTTTCCAGCTTCTGGCTATTACAAATAAGGCTGCTACAAACATGGTTGAGCAAATGTCTTTATTGTGTACTTGAGCCACTTATGGATATATGCTTAGGAATGATATGGCTGGATCTTGAGGAAGCGTTATTCCTAGTTGTCTAAGAAAGCGCCAGATTGATTTCCAGAGTGGTTGTACAAGTTTACATTCCCACCAGCAGTGGAGGAGGGTTTCCCTTTCTCCACAACCTCTCCAGCATGTGTTGTCACTTGAGTTTTTGATCTTAGCCATTCTGATGGGTGTAAGGTGAAATCTCAGGGTCACTTTGATTTGCATTTCTCTAATGGCTAATGATGTTGAGCATTTCTTTAAGTGTTTCTCTGACATTCAATATTACTCTACAGAGAGTTCTCTGTTTAGTTCTGTTCCCTATTTTTTAATTGGATTACTTGGTTTGCTCTTTTTCAGCTTCTTGAGTTCTTTATATATACTGGATATTAGCCCTCTGTCAGATAAAGGGTTGGTGAAGATTCTTTCCCAGTCTGTAAGCATTCGTTTTGTTTTGATGATGGTGTCCTTTGCTTTACAGAAGCTTTTCAATTTCATGAGGTCCCATTTATTGATTGTTGCAGAATTAATCTAATTAGAAGGTGGGCTGTCTCAAGCTTCCTCACTTGGCAAACCTGCTACCTTGTCGTCACCATTATTATCTCTTTTCCTTCATAGTACTTATTTTTATAAGCATGTAGCTTTATTTGTCTGCTTCCCATCTAGAATGTAAGCTCAGTGAGAATAGAGCTATGTCTGTCTTGGTGATTCTTATACTTTTGTAAATATTCATAACAGAAATGAAGAAAAAGAATGATTATATTTCAGGCTTTGTGACCATAATAGTGAACCTCCAGGTTTTGTCTCTATTTGCATTCACTAAATTTTATGTATCACTTAAGTATTCTATTATGCAAATTCAAACACCAATAAGCAATAATACTTGGCCATTAAAGGTTTCTTAAAAACAAGAGGGAGGGTGGGATCGGGAGGGGAGGAGGGAGGGGCTTATGGGGAGATACAAAATGAATAAAGAGTAATTAATAAAAAGTTAAAAAAAACTTTTAAGACAAAAAATTTAAATATTAAATAAAGAGCAACATTTGGCTTGCTATTGCATATCAGGGTTATTATTTTGTTGTGATATATTTTGAGTTGGATAAATCCTTTATTTCTCCCTTTATAATCTATTCATGAAATTTGTAGTGAAGCATGATTTCCTTCACAATGGTAGGAATCTCTCTGTTCATGATAAAATTGAGTGCTACATTGTCAAAAATTACCATCTCTACAAAGTCTTAACTGGTTAACAATAAAGGCAAATCAGGAAGCTTGATTTACTGTCAAGCTTCCCAGGCTTGAAGCTTTCCTCATGTTGAGTAGTCTGTTACCTTTGACTAAGGTGTTTTGTCTATAAGAACCTGATTTTATTCATATAGGAAATGGGTATAATAATAGCATCTCTATTGTGGGTTGTTAGGAAGATTAACTGAGATAATCTTATTTCCTGAGACAAAAAGAACTAAGGAAAAGTTAGACTTTACTATGACTACACTGTGAGAAGGGTGGCATGCACTTTAAATGCAAATAGTAATTATGCTATAGTGTTCCGCATTTTTACTTTGTGCGTTAAGCATGGCTTATTGCGCCTGCTAATTTAGCTGTAATGATGTTCAAAACATATGTTTGTTCTTCTAAGAATTCACAATAGACAGACAAGTTTATTTGCTTGTTTTAGTCTGCTTGGATCATTGTAATAAGCTGCCCCATATGTAGAAAAGACTATGAATTCCTACAGCTGATTAAAAATATAATTTTCTGAAGAGTCGTGGTAAATCTCTTTTCCACAGACACCTTTTAATAAAAATCATAAATTATAAACCTACTCTTATGCAAACAATATTGGCACAACAAGAAAATGATGAAAATGCAGATAGGATAGTTCTAAATGATGGCAAAAAACACTAATCACACTGCTTTATGCTGAAACAGGTGGTCAGAGTTTAGTTAGTGTTCCCATTTTTGCTGCTCTCGTGCTGTGTCCTTTTCAAACCGTACCAAAAGCAAACAATTATTTTTTGATAGATGAACGCACTAGTCCATGTTAGTTTAGTATCTTGATACTATTTCTGAAGAGAAAAAAAGTATTTCAAAATCAAGGGGACAAATCTGTTTTTACTTTATGGAATAAAGTGACAGCTACTTTCTTCCATTTCTTTGGAGTGGATTCTCAGACATGGGACACCAGTAGCGATGCTTTGACTCCTCTCACTGGCAACTTGAGTGGCCAGAATCCTATAAGCACAGATCAAAATTGAAACAAGTTTCATTAGATCAAAAACCTTGAATGTTTCTCAGGATAGTCTGAGCTATGTATAAACTTGAGTGCAACATCCAGACTGGCAGCAACACAATGGGGTCTTACATCCACACATTAATTTCAATAGTACTAAAGTAATTTGAGTTTCCTTCTGGTCTAGCAGTGTGACCCTTGTAACACAGTAACAAACCATATCTCATTTTGGGGTTTACTACCCCATTTTATGATGTATGTGTTTCATAATGTACCTCAAAAGCTCTCTCATACCTTCACCCATACAAATATTTTCAGCTGATGCTGTATGTCATTTCTACTTTCCTTGGATTCCACCCAATCTGCCACCAGGCACTAACATGCCTTCCACTCATCCTCTCAGTGTAGCTTGAGGTAGTTAATGTATGTGGACATTATACCCAGCTGAGAAGCGAGCCTAGCTTCTAGTGATCAAGGCTCTGCATGGGAAAGCACTTTTTCCTGGCATGGCTTTGGAGATACTCATCTCTTCCTCTGCTCTTATGCTTTAGGCATGTCTTAGCCCTTCTCAGAAATGGATGGTCAGTGCCGCCTTCTCTTGGAATATTATAATGAGCTCATTGCTTTATTTGTAATTATCTGTTAAAAAACATTTATTTTATGTGAGTGGGTGTTTATGTTTGCAGGGATCAGAAGAGGGAGTCCGACCTTCAGGAACTGGGGTTATAGGAGGATGTGAGATGCCATGGGTGTGCTGGAAATCAAACCTGGGTCTGCTGGCAGAACAGCGTGTGCTCTTAACTATTAACCCAGTCTCCAGCCCTGCAATTATCCAATTTTATGGGCCTCATTTGTAGTTATTAATATAATGCAATTTAATACACGATAGCCATGCTGTTGCTGAATCCAGAATGACTGCATATTTTTAAAAAGCCATCCTAGCATGCATTGAATTAGGGAATTATTTATTTATTCTCATCATGCATTTGCAGTTGGTTTGGTATCAGAGGTCAAAGCAGTCTGCTGTCTGATCCAGTATGAACTCCTCTAGCATAACTTCAAAGTATAGAGTTCACAGGTTTATTGTAAGCTTTTCATCCTTGTCTTGTCAGCAGACTATCCCAGATACTGTCTTCTCACAAGCCCAACAGAAGTTCCAGAGAAAACTGAACTGAATGAGTCCATTGCAAGCTTCTTCTTGTGTGAAATCTCATATGCAGAAATCTCATAGGCAGAGACATGCAGAAATCCTATAGTCAATGAGTGGAGAAACATTCCAGGGTGAAGAATTGTGTAGTCACATGACAGGGATGTCAAGATAGAAGAGAGGAATAGAGGGGACCCACACTGAGGTCTATAGCAGGAATAAAGGACCTAAGTTATTACACTGACTTGATAAAACCTATAGTTTTAGCACTCATGGTGAATAAGTATAGATTGTACTAGAGAGAAAAAATGAAGCTTAGTTAACTGAGTACCCAAGGTCATACAATCCAGCAAGCAAAGAATAAAAGAATATAATACTATAGCTAAAGACTTGATGTCTGAGCATTTAATATTGGGAATTGGGTGAGTCCCATATTTGATGCTGAATGAGTAAAGACTTAAGGCCCAAGAGACCTGAATTGGAACAGGTTTTATTTTCTTTTAGCTTTTGTCTTCTTTTTAATATTTACAAAATCAATAAATATTCACACTTGGCTTACACTCATCTTAGAAAATTAGGAAGTATATCTATACCAACAAAAAGAAAATAAAATATACCCTTACTTCCAATACACATAACAAAACATACCATAAGAGAAGTTGAAATTACGTAAAGAGAGAAGCAATAAGTCGACTGCTCATACCAACTGTGTGTTTATGAATATATATGTATACATACGTATATATTACTTTATGTGATGTGTATTCAATAATAATGTATATTCAACTCATTATTGCTGTATAAGATTTTGTTATAACTAATTTTACTAATATTTTGACAGAGTAAATCTCACATTTTTGATATAATAAACAATATTGTTTTGTATGTAATAAACATATGTGAACACTTGATATATGAAAAAAAAGGATGCTAAAAGAATTATCAGTAGTGTTTTGTAAGCATTTATTTCTCAAGAATTTAAACATACCCCCCGCAAAAGAAAATCCCTAAAACCCAAGGACTATAGTTATTTTCCAAATTCGGAAACACAAACCAAAGGGAACAGAAATCTGGTTATGTGGCAAAGTCGGCAGGGAGAATGGGACATTCCAGTTAGATACCCAAGGTAAAGCAATGGAGAACGAAGGAGCCAAAATTCAGTCACACAAGCTAGGGTCTATTGTAAAAATATATGAAATGAAATATAAACCCTAGAAACAAACTCTGCCCAGTATAAGAGCAATTATGCACAAAGCAACATGAGTATGTGTTTCCCACTCCAATGTCTGAGAGCTTTGGACTTTAAGTGTGGGAAGGCATGCCATCATCACGTTGAAAAAGCAGAAGCAGGCTCCCTACAGAAGGCAAAAGATAAGAATTATTAAGCAAGTGGACACTCCTGGTACTGAAAAGACTGACTAACCTTTTCAATGAATAGAAAAGCAAAGCCAAAGTAAATACTTTCCACATCCTTTGGCCAGGCAAAAATGGAAGTTGATAGTTGGCCCATGATCCATCACTAACACAGGGAGAACAAGGAACAAACAGGTATCATTCCACAGTGCTAAGTGTCGGTTAGTTTTTTTCTTTTATTTATTTAATCACTTTACAGTTTGATCCAAGCTTCCTCCCTCTTCTCCTCCCAGTATCACCCTCATGTCTCCTCCCCCCATTCCATCAATCTCCTTCTCAGAGAAGGGAAGGCCTCTCCCCATGAGTACCAACCCATCCTATCACTCTCAAGTTGTAGCAGGACTAAACATATCCTCTCCCAGAAGGCCTGACAAGGCAGCCCAGCTAAAGGAAAGGGCTCCAAAGGCAGGCAACAGAGTCAGAGAGACCTCCTACTCTCATTGTTAGGGGACCCACAGGTTGACCAAGGGCACATGTTTGTAAAGCTATTCTGCAATAACTAGATGATAGTGGAAGAATGTTCTAAAGAAAATTCATAGTCCCTTTTTATAAATTTTCAGTGAATAAAATGTTAGTGCAAGAGCTTTTCTCTGTTAGAAAATTTCTGAAAATCCAGACACCCTTGTAATCTTAGAATGTGCTCATGTTTAAAAAATCAAAGCTCAAGGGATTCTATCTAATATTTGTCTTTGAAACACAGAATTTAAATTTGTAGAACCCTTGATTATCAAAATATAACAATCTAATTAATTTTACACATATGCCATTTTTATTGACCTTCATATTGACCAAAGGCCTGTTGTAAAATACCACCAAGATGATCAGGTTATTGCCAATCAAGATCACATTGGATTCCATGGTTGTAATAAGCTAGAATTGACATGTCTTGGTACCAGTTTACGGACTTTCACTCTCCAGACACATATAAGACAATTTCAGATGTGTTTCTCAGAAAACATAACATTATAGACAATTTAAAAATTAACTTGTTACAAAGAACTAAAGAAGCTGAAAAGCAGCAAACTAAGTAATCCAATTAAAAAATGGGGAACAAAGCTAAACAGAGAATTCTCAACAGAGGAATATCGAATGGCAGAGAAACCCTTAAAGAAATGCTCAACCTCATTAGCCATCAGGGAAATGCAAATCAAAACGACCCTAAGATTTCACCTTACACCCATCAGAATGGCCAAGATCAAAAACTCAAGTGACAAAACATGCTGGAGAGTTGTGGAGAAAGGGGAACCCTCCTCCACTACTGGTGGGAATGTAAACTTGTACAACCACTCTGGAAATCAATCTGGCACTTTCTCAGACAATTAGGAATAGTGCTTCCTCAAGACCCAGCTATACCACTGCTAGGTATATATCCAAAGTTTGCTCAAGTACACAAAAGGGATATTTGCTCAACCATGTTTATAGTAGCTTTATTTGTAATAGCCAGAACCGGGAAACAACCCAGATGTCCATCAACAGAGGAATGAGTACAGAAATTGTGGTATTTTTACACAATGGAATACTACTCAGCAATCAAAAAGGAGGAAATCATGAAATTTGCAGGCAAATAGTGGGATCTAGAAAAGATCATTCTGAGTGAAATATCCCAGAAAGAGAAAGACAAACATGGTATATACTCACTTATATAGACCTATAAGATATGACAAACATAATGAAATCTATACACCTAAAAAAGATAATCAAGAGAGCGGACATGGGGTAAGATGATCAATCCTCGTTTAGAAAGACAGATGGGATGTGCATTGTTATATTTTGATAATCAAGGGTTCTACAAATTTAAAGAACGTATGACAGGAGTCTACTGAGCACATCTGAAAGACTCTACCTAGCAGTGTTTTCAAAGCAGATAGAAAGACTCATGACCAAACCTTCGGCAGAGTACAGGGAATCATATGAAAGAAGGGGAGTTAGTATGATGGGGAAAAGGATAGGAGCTCCACAAGGACCCAATATATCTGGGCACAAGGTCTTTTCAGAGACTGACATTCAACCAAGGACCTTTTATGGATATATCCTAGAACCTCTGCTCAGATATAGCCTGTGGTAGCTCAATAACCAACTGGTTTCCCATAGTGAGGGGAATAAGGACTATTTCAAACATGAACTCACTGACTGGCTCTTTGACCTCCCCACCCCCCAAGGGAGGAACAGTCCTGTCAGGCCACAGAGGAGGGCTTTGCAGCCAGGCCTGAAGATACCTGATAAAAGAGGATCGGATGAATGAGGAGGAGGTCCCCCCTATCAGTGGACTTGGAAAGGGGCACTGTGGAGATGAGGGAGGGAGGGTGGGATTGGGAGGGAATGAGGGAGCAGGACACGGCTGGGATACAGACTTAATAAAATGTAACTGATAAGAAAAAAATTAAAAAAAATTCACTTGTACTCCCAAACCATGTGGTTTTATTCCTTACTGATAAAAATCCTTTTAAAACCACCAAATTCTAAAATGCCTGTGTTCTTACTTCTGAGGTCAAATCTAATGTGTATGCCAGATGAACATGCTAATGGAACACATCCTCTGAAGTTATAGACATAAATGGAATCAAAGTTGAGCTATGAATACAAAAAGGTTGTGGCTAGACTATTATTAATACACCAGGACATAGTAGCAGGGTGCTTTCTGTTCACTCTTTATCTTGGACAACAACATGGAAGAATTACTTAATGGATAAAAGTGAATAAACTATTTGAATGTGATTTTTCAAAATATATTTTCTGTTTACTGAGTTCTTCCTCAAGAAAGTCATAAAGTTTTACCATAAAGTAAAACAAATAGAAGGAGGAGGAGGAGAAGGAGAAAGAGGAGAAGGAGAAGGAGAAGAAGAAAAGAAAGGAAGGAAGGATGGAAGAAAGAAAGAAAGAAAGAAAGAAAGAAAGAAAGAAAGAAAGAAAG
>NW_026596051.1:1548766-1612464 GCF_907164565.1 Psammomys obesus
AAGAAAGAAAGAAAGAAAGAAAGAAAGAAAGAAAGAAAGAAAGAAAGAAAGAAAGACATGAAGGAAGAAAAGGAAGCTTGTAGCAGGAACCATTATCAACCAGCTGGTTTCAGGGTCTTAGCTCTATTTGGATAGAATCATGGGTGGAGAGGAACTCTAAGTATCTGACAGCATTGCCTTCCATCTGTACTTAACAGCAATGAGCAGGGCAGTAGATAGGAGGAATCAGCCACAGTTGTCACCTGCTAATGTTACAGTCGAAATGCAGACCTCAGTATTAGTACCTTTAGTGCCTGATGTTACAGTCTCCATGTCAGCCTATGAACCAGCACTCCTGAACCTTAACAGTGCCTGGGCCTAAATCTCTCCACCTGGAGTCCGAGAACCTTGTCCCTAAAGACTTGGCATCTCTCTGGACCTCTCCTGGCTACCAGAACCTTCGGGTTCTCTTCCCTAATATCCCTTTATCAGCTTCCTGCTCTCTTTACTCTTGCTTATTTATTTCTGTGTTCATTTGCTCTGCCCTCATAGCAATCTGTTTAGCTGGTTCTTCAGTTGTTAGAGGCAAGAAGATGCTGGGTACCTTCTCCTGTCAGAACAGCATTTGGCATAAGAGGTAAACAGAGCAGTATTTACAAACTGGGCTCTGGGATCAAGAACCAGACACCAGCTTCTGGGATTGCCTCAGAAGCTTCTAGAACATCTTCAACTGTCAAGTTGACATTGTAGCTGTTCAGAGCTTAAACCAGGCCCCTGGGCTCAGGAAAGCACACCAAACTAATGGGCAGTCCAGCATGGAAATCTGACTCTGAGGCTGGACCTCAGGGTGCAATTAGGCAGTGTCGGTTCCCCTGATGCCCACGGGGTCTTCAGCTATCAAATCAGCAGATGGCATGCCACATCTGAGAACAACTGGTTCCATAAATGCCAAGCCTTAGGCAGGGCTTGTTCGGCTACCACCGGGCCACTCCTGGCAGTTGTTGCCCCTGCTGTTTCACTCTGCCTGTTTCCAGCCCAGTCCACTTTACTGAACAAAGGCAAGGAAAGACCTTTGTTAGGAAGTCTTTAGTGGACCTGATGTTGAAATTGCAAGCTAGTAAGCCTAGGATGATGTCTTCTGGTGGACTAACAGTGGCTGATGTAGCCCTAGAAGAGCTTTATGGAACAATCGCAAATTGCTTGTTGAATGACAGCCATCTTTTTGGACGATCATCGTCACTAAAGTTTGTGTCTGGGACTAGTCATGACCTTGCCACCAATCATAACATTCCCTCCAAGAGGGCAGAGACCCTACCTCTACCCAAGATAGAAATGTTTACCCAGGCTTGTGACTGTAAAATGTCAACTATCAACAACTTAGACAGCCCTGCCTTTGGCAATGCCTTTGAGCCAAGACAATCAGTTGTAGGTTTTTCATGGCATGGTTGTCTCATAGCAACTGCACTGTTCAAGGTGTGTGGTGTGGGCATTAAATGAGTTTGGCTGGCTCTTAGCCCCGGTCTTTTAGCGCAAGGCATTCCAGCAGCAAGAGAATTCAGTAGATGCTTGGTAGGAAAGTCAAAATTTTCTCTCCTTGGTATCTTGGCTTGTTTATAGAAAAACAAATATCAAGAGTGTTTATGATATGAATTCAGAGAACTTATCAACACTAACCATGATTTTAACAGGACTTTATTTATCTGCCCAATACCTGGGAAGGATGGATGCCAGTGTCCCTCCCAGAAGGACGAAATGAAACAGGGAAAGACCAAGGGAAGGCAGGCAGAAAGAAGAAAGTGAGAAATAAATTATAAAACTATCCAGGATTTTTACATTAGTTTTACTGAGAAAGAATCATTAACTCAATTGATGTTTTTATGTTTGGTCTTAAAATTATCTAAATCAACACTCTTTCTCCCATTTCTTTTCTCTTAAGTCAGGATAGAAAGTCCCAGTTTTTGCCTCCTGGTTGGTTCTTCAAAATCTCTCAGGGCTTGTAGGGAGCCCCAACATTTGGTCCAGAGTCTCCATAAATCTTATCCAAGGAGAGCCTTATCTACTTTCAAAGAAACCATCTCAACAGTGTGATTTGGTAGGTATGGGCAGTCTTTCTGTTGACTCTCTTTGTTAGTGTGTTTTCTGTCTAGTTCAGCATGTCACTGGTTAAAATTCATTCTTTTACAGCTTACTATCCATTTAGCTCCTCTCCTCTGAACTTTCATCATTCATTATTAACAGTGAAAGGTAAAGTGCGTGAAGCAAGTTCAGCCCTATCTGTTTCTGGCATGAAAGTGATGTCTTGAAGCATTAGCGGGACACGGCTCTAGCTCACATAAAATGATGCTTGGGCCCACAACAAAGGTGCCATCTCTCGGTGTCTAATAGGATCACCCACTTCAAATGTGGAACTTCCTTCTTTGAAATATTTGTTGAGATTTCATAAACCTATGAAGATTCTCAAGCTCAAACAAAACCTTCTGGGCTTCAGCGTGAGCCCTCACTCTAAAGAGCTTTCTATTTTATAAACCGGTTAGTGGATCTGAGTCCCGAGCTCAGAGAGGCTGGGGAAGTATGGGGGTGTCAGAAATGAAGAGCTGGCCTCCTACTTTTTTTGATGTAAAAATATAAGTCCTGTGGCTTTGGCTGCCATAAAATGAATCATGTTAAGCACCTTTAATCTCAATTCTTTCGGTAAGACCTAATTTCAGACTGATTAACACTTTAATATGAAACAGAAGCACATCATTTCATTAGGATGAAAATAAGGTCATTATGTGTTACTTCTTCCTTTACAAGAAGAAGAGAAAGAAAGAAAGATAGGTAGAAAGAAAGATAAGAATCAGATTGTGGAAGGAGATATTGAGAAAATGTAAATTTGGTCCCTTCAGCTGATGAGCAGGCTATGCACTTTGAAGATTCACATCATCACAGGGGTTTTGCTTGTTTGTTTGTTTTTGATTCGTTTTGTTTGGGGCAAGCCTCAGATTCCCTTTATTCAGTTTCAGAAGACCTATCTGCTGGCCTAGAAAGCTGAAAGGGAAATAATCTTTTGTGAGAATAGAAATCAAAAGCATTTTTGAGCTTGTTCTTTGTCATGATGTCTACATGGACTCACTTTGTCCTGCTGGTTTCATAGGCTCCTTATTTATTAAATATGTGCAATAAAATTATAGCCACCCTTTTTCAATATTTAAATTTTTTAATGATAATGTCTTTAAAATGCACAGGACATGAATGCAGGAGCTGATGTGATAGGAGAGAGCCTTATTGCACATAATTAACAGACACATAATGTCTGGTAACTAGTAATTTCCTTCTAGCTGAGTAAGGAAATAATTTAATCACGTTGATCAAATGAATCCCAGGAGCCTAGCTTAACATTATGCCAAAAAAAAAAAAAAGAAGTCTGCATTAACTGATAAAACACTAACACACTACACTACTTTTTTTTTTTTAATTACATTTTCCAACCTTGTTTAGGTAACCTTAATGCTTAATAGTATTTAAAATGCAACCTGATTTTACTAATTGGTTTAATCTGATATTTAGGCAACATTATTTTTCAACAGTGATAGAGGGCATCAGTAACAAATATTCCAACATACGGTCTTCTTTTCTAGAATCTACTAAAACCAAAGTGTTATAATGTATATTCCCCCTCGCCACGGTAAGTGACCCCAAAGCCCTGCTTAGAGAGTGTTTACAGCATGGAGAGGGGAATGTGCTGAAGTCGGGGCAGCCCAGCCACATGTTTTCTTCCCTGAAAATCCCTTTCCTAGCATAACTTCCTATCCAACAACTAAATGTAAACCATACCGTTCATCTCTAAGTTCCAGCTTAACATTCAATGCAGGCCAAGAGGTGGACTGCTTTCTAAATCATTCCCCAAATTTCCTCTTGATAATGGATGACCTAGTAGGGACAACCTGGCATTGTTTGTGAAATCTTTTGTGGGCTTTCCCATTGTTCTCCTGAACTACTTAGGAAGGGAGAGAGCCGTTTTCATAATCTCAATACAGCTCCCCATAACGAGGTGATATAATTTAACACTTACCTAATACATTTTTATCCATCTATTGTTTGCTAAATAATTCCGGCAATAACACTTTTATTCTTTCCATAATTCTTCCAGGCAATACTGGAGGAATAATATTTTTACTGTGGTGATTGATGTCAGTTCCTGGTGCTATGTAATGGCCATGAATAGAGGTTATTGATAAGCATCGGGAAGCCTGGGAAATGTGAAGGGACAAGGAGAACATTCCGGGGCTCTTGTCGCATGGAAGGAGCATCAGGGATCACAGGGTTAACACTGCTTTATGAGGTTGTAAAAGTCTACCCCAAGATTCTTGTGTTAGCAATATTCTTTGTGTAAGATGCCTGTTATTAAAACAAGTAGCAGCATCTGAATTAAAGTGACAGTATGATGGATGACTACTGAAGGGGAATGGAAGCCGTTTGCAGCATTTTGGGCTAGATGTGGGAATTCTGCCTCAGAGGCAAGGATCTTGGCAGACACATTGATTCCAAGCTGACGCACGCTCATAAATATGCCCCAGAGAGGTGTGGCTTAGCAGAATTTACAAAATTATGTTCATGAATTATTTAACATTTATTTATGGATGCTATATTTAAACAGTATTTGCCAAGGCGAATGGACCGTAGCTTGCAGAGTGATCTTTAGATAATGCAAATCTACATAAGGCAGAGGTGGTGGGTGGCTTGCCCAGTGATGCTAAGACCATCAAAATGATATTACAGAAGGTGAGTCTGTTGTCAACACAGCTGCCCCTGGGAGACTCCAAACCTCTCTCGTGTAACACAGGACCAGAGGAAAGGTCACGAGGATTTTCCCTCCTTAGGAATTCAGTTGATTTGGAAGACATGCCTCTGTTAATACTGATTCAAGTTTTAGAATAACATTCTTACTATTTACAGCAGTTGTTTAAAGATGGGATGCAATTCTAGTAGTTTTAGGATCAGGCACACAGGGAAAAATTTAGACATCACTAGAACATAAATGCTTCCCAAATTACATAAAGGCCCAAATTTAGACACCCTAAGTTCAAGTTAAAATTCACAAATATGTTAAATTTGTTTTGCATCATGAAGTTTGGCATCATGAGTATCCAGTGACATATGTCACTTTTTCTCACACCTGTCATCCTGCCATTGGATGGGGCTGTGTGGCCTGCATTGGCTGCTTAAATGTGAGCAGAAGTGGCATGTTTAACTTCCAACATCAACACATTGCTGTTCTCTCTTGTGCTGCTTGTCTTGTCCTAGTTTGTTTACAAGATGGTGAGACCTTCCATAGTTGATCCCTGTGGCTGTTTGGAGCTCAGCCTCTCCCTTGGTGGAATGAGTAATCTGTTAGGTGGCTACACAGCTTACACCAGGCTTAAGGAACAAAGCAGGATGGGCACCCTTCATGGACTTTGGACCTCACGGGACTTTCCCTAGGAAACAAAGTTCCTCCTGATGATTTAAATTAATTGGATTAGAAGGAGAGCCCCTCCCCCCAGTTAATAATAGTCATTGCTCTTGAAGAGGACATGAGTTCAATTCCCAGTACTCATGTAGGTACATAAGACTATAATCACCCTTAACTCCATCTCCACTCACCTGCACTAATATGCACACACCCTAACAGACACATGTGCATACTCATAATCAAAATAATAATACATACATCTACAAATCTATTAAAATTACCACATAAAAGATATCAGGGTCTTCTTAATGCATGTTAAAGCAAATTGTTTCCTCCTGATTGATAGAATGGCCTCTCAGTTCTAGCACTAGCAGAGGGTTGATGTGTTTGAAGCATGACACTCCAATTTGCTTTATTAAAACATTACATTCTCTTATCCTTTCCCTTAAGAATTAATTCAATTTAGTTTATCAATCACCTGGTCAGGAAGACACCATATTCTCAGAGGATTTGATTCACCCAAAGACAAGATGTAAAAAGAGAAGGAATAATTATTCCTTTAAGGAGCTAATGTACTTGTCCATCCCAGAAGCCCCTCTCAATACAGATGCTTGCTAGCACTAGAACTGCTTACCACTTGCAGAAGTTGAGCATCTCTGCCATTCACCCTGTCCACCCTGAATGATGTATTTTTAAATTTTCTTTCTTTCTGTGTTTCACCATGGATACTGCTGAAAAGGTTGGCATTCCCCCCCTCCAATGCTCAGCCCCGTTTCACTTCTCTGAAGGACCAGTCTTCCTTTCCGCCATCTGATGTTGCCTGAACTTCCATTGCCTTCCTTCTCAGACTCTGGCTTTAAAGGACATATCTGCCTTTCTTTTCTATATTTCCCTCATTAAGGCAGCTGCCAAAATCTCCGTCTTGCTTGCCCCATTATTTTTCTACAAAATATTAATAAAATATATCTAAGCTTCCTTGTGGGTCTGTTTTTCTTCTTTCTTTTCTTTCTATTTCTTCATTGTTTTTTGCCCTCTTGTTCCTTTTTGTAAGGAAAAGTCTCAGTGTGTAGCTCTGGCTGTCCAGGTTGGCCTTGAACTCACAGTGACCTGCCTGTCTCTCCATCTGGAGTGCTAGGTTTAACGGGGTGTGCCATTAAAGCTAGCTCAGTTTTTAAGTTCTCTGTATTAAAAGAACTAAGATCCCCGAAAAGGAACATTAAATTCCTCCCAATAGCATAAAATGACCAATGTAGGGTTCGCTAAATTTCCCCTGAAACATATCATTCACCTTTCTATGATGAGTTAAGGTAGCTGAACCAGAACACAAACCATATACTACTCACCAAAAACGTCTAAGAGGGGAGAAAAAGTCAGCTTCAGCAAAGCATACTTGTTGACACAGTTCATTTATTTTGTGACACAAGCTTTTTGATTAACCATGTTTTATAAAAAATAGTTTACATTCTATAAAGCATTGCATTAGAAAGTGGCATATTTTCCAAAATTTTCAATTATATGTTTTTTTTTTAATTATTTTGGCTTCTCATGTTCAGCCTTCAATGAAGGATAGGAAAGAAAATAAAATCTCATGTGAGGATGGTCAGCTTAATTTTCTTCAAGAGATGTCCTTTATGATTTTTGTCTTTCTGCTGATTGGAACCCACACTTTATTGAACAAGAACAGATGTAGGCTTCTCCTCAAACCAGTCTTTTTATAGAGACAACAATAATTTTATTCTTTAAGAAAGTCACTGCCACTGTAATAACAAATCAGTGTTATTACGATATTTCAGGTGAGGCAAGCACTAGCAATACTAAGAAAAAATAAAACAACAAACCTGATTTTATTAATGCTAGAATATTCTATAATAATAATATGAAACAAGTTGGTAAGACACTGTTCTAGTTTTCTCCAGTGAGTCTGTGTTGTAGGGTAGCATTTGGCTCCACATTAGACTTGCAGAATGCCTAACCTGGTAGCCATGGCAATGAGAAGAGCAGAACTACACACTGAGATGGAGGTCTGTCTGCACAGCAATATGGGAGGTGCCAGAGCATGTAGGGCATAGAAATGTACCTGAAGGCAGGCCCTCAAGATGAAACTTTTTATAAAATATCATCTATTATGTAGGACATTGAAGTAATGCAACTCTCTAGGGGTCACTATTTCCTTATAAGTAACTCCTCACCCATACTCCTGTAAGCCCAATAAACTTTTGGTCCACAAAGTTAGGATTTGTGTAGAATTATTCCTTAGGTATGTCATTGGAACACTATCTAGAAATAGTAGATAATTGCTTCTGTTTCTTCATGAAAAGTCATTTATAAATGGAAAATACAGGAAAAATAGCTTTTAACACTTACGTAGATTAAGACTTCCAGAGTTCAAGCTCACCAACTAATACAAAGAATAAGAATATAAATGATAATTTGCTGTTAATAACTGAATAAAATTTCATTTTTTCAGAATTTAATTTTTTTAATTTTAATTTATTTTTAATTACACTTTATTTACTTTGTATCCCCCCTCTAGTTCCCTCCCTCATCCCTTCCCAATTCCTCCCTTCCTCCCCCTTCTCCACTCATGCCCCTCTCCAAGTCTACTGGTAGGAGAGGGTTTCTTTTTCTTCCTTCTGATCCTAGTCTGTTAGACCTCATCAGGAGTGGCTGCATTGTCTTCCTTTGTGGCCTGGTAACACTGCTCCTCCCTCAGGGGGAGGTGATCAAAGAGCAGGCCAATCAGTTCATGCAGAGGTAGTCCCTGTTCCCATTACTATGGAACCCACTTGGACACTGAACTGCCATGGGCTACATCTGTGCAGGGGTTCTAGGTTATCTCCATGCCTGGTACTTTATTGGAGTATGAGTCTCAGGAAAGACCCCTGTGTTCAAATTTTTTTATTCTGTTGCTTTCCTTTCAGAGCTCCTGTCCACTCTTACTATTTCCAACTTCTTTCATAAGATTTCCTGCATTCTGCCCAAAGTTTAGCCATAAGTCACAATATCTGCTTTGGTACTCTGCAGGGTAGAGCCTTTCAGAGGCTCCCTGTGGGAGGCTCCTAACTTATTTCCTCTTTTCTCCTTCTTCTGAGGTCCAGCCTCTTTGCCTTTCTGGATAGGGATTGAGCATTTTAGCCAGAGTCCTCCCTCTAGATTAGTTTCTTTAGGTGTACAGATTGTAGTAGGTTTATCCTATATTATATGTCTATATGAGTAAGTATATACCTTGTGTGTCTTTCTGCTCCTGGGATGTCTCACTTACTATGATCCTTTCCAGTTCCCACCATTTACCTGCAGATTTCATGATTTCCTTGTTTTTCATTGCTGAGTAATATTCCATTGTGTAGATGTACCACAATTTCTGCATCCATTCTTCAATTGAGGGGCATCTGGGCTGTTTCCAGCTTCTGGCTATTGCAAATAAGGCTGCTACAAACATGGTTGAGCAAATGTCCTTATTGTGTACTTGAGCCTCTTTTGGATATATTCCTAGGAGTGGTATAGCTGGATCTTGAGGAAGCGTTATTCCTAGTTGTCTGGGAAAGCGCCAGATTGATTTCCAGAGTGGTTGTACAAGTTTACATTCCCACCAGCAGTGGAGAAGGGTTCCCCTTTCTCCACAACCTCTCCAGCATGTGTTGTCATTTGAGTTTTTGATCTTGGCCATTCTGATGGGTGTAAGGTGAAATCTCAGGGTCATTTTCATTTGCAGTTCCCTGATGGCTAATGATGTTGAGCATTTCTTTGTGGGGAAGACCCTAGAACTCATTGGTACAGGAGACAACTTCCTGAACAGGACACCAACAGCACAGGCTCTAAGAGCAACAATCAATAATAGGGACCTCATGAACCTAAAAAGCTTCTGTAAAGCAAAGGATACCATCATCAAAACAAAACGAACGCCTACAGATTGGGAAAGAATCTTCACCAACCCTTTATCTGCCAGAGGGCTAATATCCAGTATATATAAAGAACTAAAGAAGTTGAAAAGCAGCAAACCAAGTAATCCAATTAAAAAATGGGGAAGAGAGCTAAACAGAGAATTCTCGATAGAGGAATATCGAATGGCAGAGAAACACTTAAAGAAATGCTCAACCTCATTAGCCATCAGGGAAATGCAAATCAAAACGACCCTCAGAATTTGTTTTAGAAGAAAATCCTTATCAAAATATGCATATCTAACACTAATCTTCAGAGCTTAGTGAAACTTCTGTGTTATGACTCCTTTGAATATTATGTTACGCAAGTAGCATTTCAAGGTTTTAGAAAACATTTAATAAACTCAAAAGTACCATTTTAATAGAAAAATACCATTCTAAGAAGTTAAGACTGCCTGTTTATGAGTCAGTATGTATTTATCAAACTTTTTAATATGTCTTCTAAATGCAACACACACACACACACACACACACCCATACACACACACTAGCACATTATACTTGCATGAAGTATATTCAGCTCACAATGTAACAGATGAAATGTTTACAGATTTTGTTACTCAGTTATTTGGGAAAATTCCAAGAATATTGAGCTTTAACCTGTGTTAATTTATACACAGAATGGTATACAGACAATTTTTGTAAATAATTATGAGCACACGTGACACAATTACAGTAACAAAGTGAAAATTTGTACCTCTGCATTCAGAGGGAGCAAGGTTAACTCTTGGGGGATCTGTGTGTCTCTTTTGCTTTGTGTTGTCTATTTCACTGGGGATCTTCCATTATTGTCAAGGACAGGTGCCTTCCTGTTTTGAAAACAGGGGCACTGTACCTTCCAATGACCTTGTATCTTCTATGAATACTCAAACATAATATATAGCTATGGGGGACATACCTGTGCCAAGTGTGTGAGCCTTTGAATTTGAAGCAAGCTCACCACTGCTCTCAGATGCAGGCACTATCAATGGGTCCCTATGTGTATGGTCCTGTGGATGGCACATACAGGACAAGCACAATCATTGAGATCCCTTTCACAGAGTTTCCTTGTGCTTTTGTGTCTTCTTGAAGATCTTGTTGTTTGTTAGTAAGAAGGCAATGTCTCCAATAGTTGTCTGTGAAGTGTGGGGTTTCCCTATAAGAGCACAAGCTGAAGTTACTGGTAAAACTGCAATGGTTTCCATCTTCTTAAACTGATGAAGACTCATGACTAAACGGGGATGTGGACTCTAAGAATCCTTTCAGGGGAGAGAATGGCTGGCAGTTTACTCTCAGCATGCCATATAGGGTAGAGTTCTTTTGTTCTCCAGTATCTTGGGTTAAATAGGACAGGATGGAAGTTGGGGTGAGCTTAGAGGAGTGAGAGAAGACACTTCACCTGAGTCTCACTGTTCATTGTTTTCCACTTGAATAGAGTTTGAATACCAACAGTGACCATCCCAAATAGTACCAGTTCCCAGCTGGCCTGCTTTTACACACTCCAATCCAAGTAGAGGCCCCACAAAACCTGAATGGAAACTGCTTCAGAGCATTTTCCCTGACTCTTAGAATATAAATCCAGATATGTGATGATGTGGGTTAAGGTTAAGCTTCTACATTGGCCAGACTTCCTTGTCACCTAGATTGTACCCAGAACAGTAAAAATATCAGAATAAAATATCACCCATTTTCTCTTCTTCCTGGGCTCAAACTTATTTCCAGTTCCTAAGAGATTCATTGTACTGTGGATTCCAAAGGAACTGAAGATGAAATTTTTATGACAATCCTAAGGCTATACTCAAAGTCATCTAGGTCCATCTGGGAGTAATGATGGGAAAGAGAATCCCAATCAATGAGATCTTTTTGATGACTCAAAGAAGACAAGAGAAGTGCCTTTCTCTTTCTAGAAACCTTTGCGTTTGTCTCTCTCCTTATGGTCATAGGGGATTTTATTGTTTTGTTTCATTTCTGTTTTTTAATCAATGAGCAAAATGGTTCACATATCAGGGAAACATTGTTTGAAGTATATCTGCATCTTATGTAGCTCATGTAAGGTCAGGAGAGTTAGAAAGTTTCTCCCTTCGGTGAAGTTTGTTTTGAGTTGTGGGTGGAGACATGTCAATCATGTTTGACTTATTATAATTAAATAATTCCATGAAGTATGGTGTGCATTTTCCCTATCCCAAGAACTCCACACTTTAATATTTACACATCTGATAGAGATTTCGGCAAAGATGACATCAGAGCACACACATTGGGGATATCTTTACTAAATTCCTAAGGGAGTAAAATCTGCACAACTCTCTGGTAAGGATTCTATTTTTTATCCTTGTCATCAAAGTCTAAATGTCACTTTTTGCCAACCCTTGGGTACATTTCCATGTGATGAGTTTCTTCTTTCTTCTATCTTCTCTCCTTTGTGGGCTCCAGCCTTTCCCAATAAGTTCTAGCTTTGGTAAAACAATGGCATCACTATGAGAAAGGCTACATTTACATATGTACAAAAACTATACAGTGTGACATCCAGCAGATAGCATAAAAAAAAAATCTTTCGTTTGTTTGTTGGGTTGATTCAAGACAAGCGTTCTCTGTGTGGTCCTGAAACTCACTCTGTAGACCAGTCTAGGCTCCAACTCACAGAGATCCACCTTCCTCTGCCTCCCTGAGTTCTGGGATTAAAGGCATGTGCCACCACTGCCAGGCTCTGTAAACAAATCTTATTTGAGGAACCTGTGGAAGATGTGGCCAACTTCTCAACATTTTTTAAGTGGTGTTAGACAATAAACCAAACTTGGTAATATTTTGGTGAGAGAAAACCATAAGACATTATTTTACTTCTTTGGGAAACTAAGAAACAGCTCAAATAATTTTGTGCTAAATCTGTAGCCTGGAAAAGATGTCTGGGTTAGTTTCCCAAATAATTTAATCTGTGGTGATGCCAGCATCTTGCCCTACTGACCCATTACAGTTGTTAAGAAGATGACTTTAAGATCAGGCCCAATGTCTGAACTGCTTACTTCCTTGGTAGTGGCTGGAGTTCAATTTCCCTAATTGCCCACTGGGAGGGGTGGAGAACACATTTTTGGCTCCCCAATTATATTTGGGTTAGGAAGAACAGGCTACTCTTCCCCATCCGTTTCAGTTTAATGTAAAGGCTAAAACAGCAAGGTTTTCAGTTAAAGGGAAACAAGCATGCTTGAACCCACCAACTAAATGTTCTTTATCATTTTGTTATTTGTTTCAATATAGGATGTTACTTACTTTCTTAGAAGTGGAAAATGAGAGAACTACAAGCATGAGATCCCCACCCTTTGCTCTTCAAGCATGGCCATGTCTGCGGGCCCCTCCCACAGACAGGAGGTTTGCTTAGGAAACCATTTGTTTGCAGAGCTCTCCATAGAGAATGAAGTCTGCCACAGACGGTATAAACCAGTGTAGCCAATTTCTTCTTGTGAGATGATCTTACCAAGATGAGTCTGTTGGAATTTGGTGCCATAGACAGAGCAAAAGTGAGGGAGAGGGAAAGGGAGAGAGACATAGAGATGGAGACACAGAGACACAGAGAAAGGCAGAGACAGACAGAGCTTTGTGCTGGTGAATTATGTGAATGGCTCTGTGAGCAATGTTTCTACATGGTCCTGGCAGGAAAAAGGAAGCTGGCACTTTAAACTCAGGAAACTAGAGATGAATTAAATTTGGGCTAAAAGAGTAATCCAAAAAAAGAGGACCATGTGCTGTATGGTTAATTATTTATAATTTTAAATAAAGTAAACATTCTTAAATAATTTATATTTCATTCTCAAAACTTGATATATGTTCATTTATAAAAACACATTGGGAAAATAAGAATCTAAAGCCTTTCATTTTAAGTTGGCATAAATTTGAACACAAGGTATATTCAGTTATTATTTTTATAAAATCTGTATATTCTACTGATAGAAAAATGATAGAGAAATTGGATGATCAGTAATAAAGACAGAAATAGTGTACAATTCGTATGCATTGCTATAAAATGTATTTCTTATGCTGTAAGATTGGCATAACACATTCTATTGAAAATAATGTCAAATTTGGCAACAAATTTGATTCATTATTATGATCATTAGAAACTATTTTTTTATTTCCAGTTTTAGAAACTTTGATTTGTAGTAGAGTAACCACTTGAGTTGCCAATAAAACTCTAAAGCCAATGCTTATGCTTAGAAATTAAATAAGAATTCTTGGTATGTCATGTTAAAATACGTAAGCATATTATTTTACATAAATTAGTATTGTGAAAATGAACATAAGCTGTTTTGTATAAATAGTTAATATTATATTACAGTTTTTAACAATTAGTTATCTAAATATAGAAAGTGATAAAACAGAATTCATAAAAGAATAAATATGTGATAAATTATTTATAGCACAGTCATGGGAGAATGTAGATACATATATGTTAACTGTAAAATTCACCTTTGCTGTATACTTACATTTTTTATAATACAAACTTAAAATTACATTTTAAAAATTTAAAGAGAGTTAACTGAAAAAAATTATATCTCAAGACAAGTTAGAAGGCAGCTGTATAAAACATAATACCTAAAAAAGTATACATAAGCTTTCCAAAACATGTGATATAAAATTAAGATTCAGTGTACAAAAGCAACAAAGGTGCATGACTTGGCTTATAGGAGCAAAACACCTTTAAACGAGGAGATGAAGGAGAAAGGATGGGATTGGGAGGGAATGAGGGAGGGGGTAACAACTGGGATACAAAATGAATAAAATGTAATTAATGTAAAAAATAATTTAATTAAAAAAGTAACAAACTCTAAAGTGTACAGAGAAGAGCACTGACATGACTTATATGAAAAGGGATGAAAAAAAAAATCGAGTGTGTAATTCCTGACCTAAGTGTTCAGATATGATTCCTTTGCCCTCTGAGAAAAGTGAAATCATAAGGATTATAGGGAGCAAACTTTATCCCAAACAGTATAATGCACACAAGTTTAGTGAAACAGTCTGATGAAAATGAAAAGATAACTGGAAAACTTTAGAAAGAGAAAAAAAAAAAGGTAGGAAAATTAAAGCAAAATTGGAGGGGAAAAAAAACGCCTTAGGGGAAAGCATTTTCAATGTTGAAATAAATGATGATACTTGAAGAGTTTGGATAATGTTGACTTGACAAATCACTGGCAAGCCACAGGATAATTGAAACTGATTTTAATGGGGATGTTCCCTGTTTCACACTGATAGCATGAAATATGTATTTGGTTTTCATCCATCCCCATTTCCTGAACATTACTGCTAGCTATCTTGGAATTGCTTAATTTATAGTGTCTTTTGTATGCTAATGAGTTGACTGATGGCTAACAGTCCTGAGCAACTTCAGGATGAAGATTTCTCACCAAAAATAGTAAGATCAAATTAGAAGGTTGGTTTTTCTCAGCCATTCCCTCCCTCCAGCTTCCAAGGAATGAAGAGAGACATGAACTTAATCTGATTATCAATGGACAATGATGCAACCAGTCTGATGGAGCTTCAATCTAACACCAGAAGGATCCAGAGTTCCTGGACAGTGGAACATACAGCAATCAAGAGGATGGCATTCCATGGATGCTCAAAATATCCTTTGTTATAGGCTGATAAATGTTATAGTTATTGGTGGTTTTTGATCTGTTTCTTTTCTTTTTAATTTCTTTTTATTTATTACAATTTATTCACTTTGTATCCCAGTTGTAGCCCTCTCCCTCATCCCCTCCTAATCCTGCCCTCCCATTCATTACTCTTTACCTACCATGCCCCACCCCCAACCATGTTCTTAGCAGCTTTATTCTTAATAGTCAGAATCTAGAAACAACCCAGATGTCCCTCAACAGAGGAAGGATACATAAAATGTGGCACATTTACACAAATGGAATACTACTTAGCAATTAAAAACAATGAAATCATGAAATTTCCAGACGAATGCTGGGAATTAGAAAAGATCATCCTGAGTGAGGTATCCCAGAAGCAGAAAGACACACATGGTATATACTCACTTATATTACATGAGACATACAATATAGGATAAACATACTAAAATATGTACACCTAAAGAAGCTAAGCAAGAAGGAGGACCATGAATAAGATGCTCAATCCTCATGCAGAAAGGCAAAGAGGATGGACATCAGAAGAGGGAGAAAACAGGAAACAGAACAGGAGCCTACCACAGAGGGCCACTGAAAGACTCAACCCAGCAGGGTATTAAAGCAGATGCTGAGACTCATAGCCAAACTTTGGGCAGAGTGCAGGGAATCTTATGAAAGAAGGGGGAGATAGAAAGACCTGGAGGGGACAGGAGCTCCACAAGGAGAGCAACAGAACCAAAAATATCTGGTGTTTTCTGAGACTGATACTCCAACCAAGGACCATGCATGGAGATAACCTAGATCTCTTGCACAGATGTAGACCATGGCGACTCAGTCTCCAAGTAGGTACCCTAGTAATGGGAAGAGGGGTTGTGTCTGAGGTGAACTCCGTGGCTGGCTCTTTGATCATTTCCCCCAGAGGAGGGAGAGCAGCCTTACTAGGCCACAGAGGAAGACAATCCCGATGAGACCTGATAGGCTAGGGTCAAAGGAAAGGAGAGGAGGACCTCCCCTATTGGTGAATCTGTTTTTGTGTTTGTCCGATTTGAGTACTGAAAACAGTTTTAGATAATTAAGTGAACTCTAGGACATGATGTGGGAAGTTTGACTCACAGTGTTGAGAAGCAGTCGTCTGCACATGGCAACAGTATCAGAGCGGAACTGAACTAGGAGCCATTCAGCAGTGTTTATGGCCACAGCGTTGCTTGCTTGGTGCATTTGCAAACCTGTTAATTTCTTTTGACTCAGATGTTTTATTTCACTACAGGTCTTTGAAGGTCAAGGATGATAGTTGGACAATAGATTTTGTTCATTTACTTAAATAACTATAAAATATTTTTCTATAACATCTGTTCATACAGATTTATTAACTACATAGATTTCCCAGCATTGAACTATCTTTATATTAAACAACATGATGGATCATGATACATTGTTCTTTTAAATAAATGATTGAATATTTTCTTAAGAATTTTGCGTGAATAATTATGATTTAGAATATACTTTAAAAATTCCAATATCAGGGCTACATTAGGTTTCTTCTACTCAGTCAGATAAGTATCTTTTTTAGAATGTTCAATAAAGATATAAATAATATAGTTATCTATTGCTTGATGGTTTGACAAAGTTAATCTTAAAACCATTTGGGGCCATCCATTTTATTCTGTGGGTAAATGTCTCATAAAATTATTGATTTATCCATGTATCCTCTACCACCATAAATTTTTAAAATTTGCATTTTGCTATATTATGTAGTCCATCTATAATTTTATGCATAAAATTATACATAATGTCTCAATTCTTTGTTCTATTGGTCTTTATCCTTATAGTATTTTTGTGTTCCTAATAGTGCTTCATTTATAATTTTCTGTACTTAGTGAGATTTAACAGAGGGTAGCTATTCCATTGATTTGTTTTTAAGAATTTTTAGTTTTAGAAATTATATTGTTTCTAGACTTTGACTTTACATTTATTATCCTCTTTTTCTATTTTTATAGTTTCAGGCTCTTTTTAAAAATTTATTTATTTATTATTAATTACAGTTTCTTCATTTTGAATCCCAGCTAAAGCCCCTCCCTCGTCCCCTCCCAATCCCACCATTCCTCCCTCATCTCTTCCCATGCCCCTCCCCAAGTCCACTGATAAGAGAGGTCTTCCTCCCCTTCCCTCTGACCCTAACCTATCAGGTCTCATCAGGATTGGTTGCATTGTCTTCCTCTGTGTCCTGGTAAGACTGTTCCCCCATCAGGGGAAGGTGATCAAAGAGCCAGCCACTGAGTTCATGTCATATACAGTCCCTGATCCCCTTACTAGGGTACCCACTTGGAGATTGAGCTGCCATGGGTTACATCTGTGAAGGGGTTCTAGGTTATTTCCATGCATGAACCTTGGTTGGAGAATCAGCCTCATAAAAGATCCCCACCCTGACACATCAACTCTCTGCAGGACTAAGTGCATCCTCTCTCACTGAGACCAGACAAGGCAGCCCTGCTGGGGGAAAGGAGTCCAGAGGCAGGCAACAGAGTCAGAGACAGTGACTGCTCCCATTGTTAGGGAACCCACAGGATAACCAATCTGCACACCTGCTACATATTTGTAGGAGGTCTAGGTACAGCCCATGCATGCTCTTTGGATGATACTTAAGTCTCATGAGCGCCCATGGGCACAGGTTAGATTACTCTATAGCTCTTTTTGTGGTGTCTTCTGGCCCCCTCAATTTTCCCTCCCACTCTTCCACAAGATTCCCCAAGATGAGGGAACATGTAGGTTAAATTAGCTTCTGAGCATGTCTGTGAATAATTATCCTTTTGGTGTTTTTTGGTTTTGGTTTTGGTTTTTAGAAACAGGGTTTCTCTGTGTAGTCTTGGCTGTCCTGGACTCGCTCTATAGACCAGGCTGGCATTGAACTCACTGAGATTGACCTGCCTCTGTCTCTTCCAGTGTTGTGATTACAGGCATGTGCCACCATGCCAGGCTGAAGAATTATGTAAATGAGGTTAACTGAGATGGGAAAACCTGCCCAATGTGGGGGAAACCATTCCTTATGTAGGAGATCCTGATTTGTATAAGCCCAGAAGTTTGTTCACATGGAAACTTCTGTCTCTTTATGACTGAGTAAAATTCCATTGTGTAAAATGTACATTTCATCAGCTGATGGACATCTAGGCTGTTTTCATTTTCTTATTTATTTATTTATTTATTTATTTATTTATTTATTATTATTATATTTTATAATTTATTCAATTTGTATTCCAGCTGTATCCTCTTTTCCTCTTAATCCCATCCTCCCTTCCTTTTCTCCCTCTATGCCACTCCCCTTGTCCTGATAGAGGAGGTCCTCCTCCCCTTCTATCTGAGCCTAGCCTGTCAGGTCTCATCAGGACTGGTTGCATTGTCTTCCTCTGTGGCCTGGCAAGGTTGTTACACCCAATGGGGAGGATATCAGAGAGTCTGCTACTGAGCTGATGCCAGAGACAGCTCCTGCTCTACTATTAGGAAACACACTTGGAGAATGAGTCTATGAGATACAACTGAATCATGGTTTTAGAGCCTTTCAATGAATTGTCCTTAGATGATGGGATATCACTCAATTTATGTTCCCCAGGATTCTTCTCTCTCTCTCTCTCTCTCTCTCTTTTTTTTTTTTACTCTAATGTCTCCTTTTGGAGCTCCTGTTCCCTCCCACAGGTCTGTCTATCTTCCCCTTCCTTCATAAAATTTCCATGCATTCTGCCCAAAGTTTGGCTATGAGTCTCAGCCTCTGCTTTGATATCTCAATCAGTGGAGTCTTGCATTTTCTTGCTGTAGTGAGGATAGCCATCATGAATATAAATGTGCAGCTAACTTATGCTCAAGATCACCAAGATAGTGTTTCTTAAGAAACCTCCAAACTGATTTCCATAATATTTGATCAGTTTGCTTTTCTACCAACAGTGAATAAGATTTCTCTTTTACCCAGAACCTGGCCAGCAATGCTGTCGTTTGCTTCATTTGCTTTCTTGATAAAAGGGACTCTCACTGAGATGAGATAAAATCCCAAAGCCATAAAATTTACTGATGATTAAGGATGTTGTTCACTTAATATATTTATTAAATATATGTACTTCTGGTATATATTTTTAATTTTTTATTTGTTATTTCTATCCCAGCTGTAGCACCCTCTCTCTTCCCCTCCTAATACAGCCTCCCTCCCTCTTCTCCTCTCATACCTTTTCCCCAGTCCACAGACAAGGAAAGTCTTCCTTCTCTTCCATCTGACCCTAGCCTATCAGGTTTCATCAGGAGTGGGTGAGCTGTCTTTCTCTGTGGCCTGGTAAAGCTGCCTGCTCTCAGGGGGAGATTATCAAAGAGCCAGCCACTGAATTCATGTCAGAGACAGCCCCTGTTCCCCTTACTAGGTGGCCTGTTTGAAGACTGAGCTACCATGGGCTACACCTGTGCAAGGATTCTAGGTTATCTCCATGAATGGTCCTTGGTTGAAGTAGCAGTCTCAGAAAAGACCCCTGGAACCAGATTTTTTGGTTCTGTTGGTCTTCTTGTGGAGCTCCTGTCCCCTCCAAGTCAATCTATCTTTCCCTTCTTTCATAAGATACCCTGCACTTGGCCCAAAGTTTGGTTATGAGTCTCAGCATCTACTTTAATACCCTGTTGGGTAGAATCTTTCAGAGCCCTCTGTGGTAGCCTCCTGTCTTGTTCCTTGTTTTTTGTCCTCTTTCTATGTCTATCCTGATTGACTTTCTGAATGAGGATTGATCATCCTATCCAGGGTCCTCCTTCCTGCTTAGCTTCTTTAGGTATACAGATTTTAGTATATTTATCCTATATGTCTAATATCCACTTATAAGTGAGTATATACCATGTGTGTCTTTCTGCTTCTGGGATACCTCACTCAGGATAATCTTTTCTAGATCCCACGATTTGCCTGCAAATTTCATGATTTCCTTGTTTTTAATTGCTGAGTAGTATTTCATTGTGTAAATGTACCACAATTTTTGTATCCATTCCTCAACTGAAGGACATCTGGGTTGTTTTCAGAATCTGGCTATTATGAATAAAGCTAGCACAAACATGTTTGAACAAATGTCCTTGTTGTATACTTGAGCATATTTTGGCTATATGCCTAGGAGTGCTATAGCTGGATCTTGAGGTAGCACTATTCCTAATTATCTAAGAATGCACCAGATTTATTTCCAAAGTAGTTGTACAAGTTTACATTCCCACCAGCAGTGGAGGAGGGTTCCCCTTTCTCCACATCCTCTCCAGCATGTGTTGTCACATCAGTTTTTGATCTTAGCCATTCTGATGGGTGTAAGGTGAAATCTCAGGGTCGTTTTGATTTGCATTTTCCTGATGCCTAAGGACATTGAGTATTTCTTTAAGTGTTTCTTTGCTATTTAATATTCCTGTATTGAGAATTCTCTGTTTCTCTCTGTATCCCATTTTTTAAATGGATTACTTTATTTGTTGCTGTTTAACTTCTTGAGTTCTTTCTATATTGTAGATGTTAGTCCTCTGTCAGATGTAGCTTTAGCTGTACAGAATTATTCTTATTCTATGTAATCAGCTCCATTGATCTACATATTGTTGAAGATCCTTTCCCAATCTGCAGGCAGTTATTTTGTTCTGACAACAGTATCCTTTGCTTTACAAAAGATTTTCAGTTTCATGAGGTCCCATTTATTTATTGTTGATCTTAGAGCCTTGTGCTATTGGTGTTCTATTCAGGAAGTTGTCCCTTGTGCCAATGAGCTCAAGGATCTTCCCCACTTTTTCTTCTAATAGGTTCAGTGTGTCTGGTTTTATATTGAGGTCTTTGATCCACTTGGACTTTAGTTTTGTGCAGGGTGATAAGTATGGGTTTATTTGCATTTTTCTGCATGTATATATCCAGTTAGACCAGCATTATTTGTAGAAAATGCTATCTTTTTTTCATTTTGACATATTTGTGAAAAATCAGGTGAAAACTCTTTCTTTAGTTCTTTGGCATATTTCTTTTTATTTCTTTGCTTATTTGGTATATGTTTAATTGATTTAGTTTTTGGCATGCTGTGGATATTCATCTTCTTTTGGATATATGTGAGGCTTACTTTTCTTCCATTCTGTAAGGTTTTTTCTTCTCTCAATTAACAGTTTTCTTTGCTATACAGAAGTGCTTTTAGCTCCAGTTTGTCAGTTGCTGGCATTATTTCCTGAATGGCATTGTTTATGTATATATTGTGTAGTAGCTTCCCCATTTTTTCCTCTAGCAGTTTCATTATTTCAAGAATCTCTCCAGGTACTTGAACAATTTGAGGTTTTTTCATTTATTCATGCAGAAAGAGGGTATGTTAACTACTGTTCTGTTGCTGTGATGAAACATCATGACAAAGGCAGCTTATAAAAGGAAGTATTTATTGGAGGAGTTGCTTAGAATCTCAGAAGGTTAGTCCATGCCCACCATGATATGGAACATGACAGCAGGCAGGCAGGACATGGTCTGGAGCAGAAGGTAAAAGCTTTTATCTTATCCATGGATGCATACAGAGCAAGAATGGATCTGGTATAGACTTTTGAAACAAGCTCACCACCAGTGAAAAATCTCCTCCAATAAGTTCCAACTTCCTCATATTTTCTAAACAGTTCACCAAATGCTAACTAAGGACTCAAGTATATGAACCTATGGGGACCATCCTTATTTAAACCACCACACAGAGAAAAGGATTTCACTTCCTTATTCTCTGCAGACACTATTTTCCTAACACTGTTTATTGAAGAGTCTGTTGTTACTCTAGTGTATATTTTTTAGCATTTTTTATCATGTAGCTTTAGTTGTGCAGAATTATTCTTCTTCTATGTAATCAGCTCCATTGATCTACATATTCATTTTGTAGATCAACACATGCTGGAGTTTTTTAAATAGTTACTTCGTTTCTTAAAGTTTAAGTATATGGGTGTCCATGGAGATGAAAAAATTCAAATACCACAAAATTGCAGCTTCAGACACCTATGGGTGCTTTCCACAGTTTCTGGTCCTCAGCAAGAACAGAAAGTGCTCTGACACTGAGCCATCCTTCCAGCCCTATGTTCATTACTATGGCTCTGAAGTATTGTTTGAAATCAGGTACAGTGAAGTCAACAACATTATTCTTTTTGTAACATTGTTTAAATTATCTAGGGTGGTTTGTGTTTCCATATGAACTCTGAGATTTTAGTTTAGTTTCTGAGAAGAAAGGCACTATAGTTTTGATGAAGATTGCATTGAAACTTTCTTTTTTTATATTTATTTATTTTTATTAGTTACATTTTATTAACTCTGTATCCCAGATGTATCCCGCTCCCTTATTCCCTCCCAATCCCACCTTCCCTCCCTCATCTCCTCCCTGCCCCTTTCCAAGTCCACTTATTGGGGAGGACGTCCTCCCCTTTCATCTGACCCTGTTTTATCAGGTATCTTCAGGAGGGGCTGCAAAGTCCTCCTCTGTGGCCTAGCAGGACTGCTCCTCCCTTGCGGTGGGGGAGGTCAAAGAGCCTGCCATTGAGTTCTGTCAGAAATAGTACCTGTTCCCCTTACTATGCGAAACCAACTGGTTACTTAGCTACCATGAGCTTCATCTGAGCAAAGGTTCTAGGTTATATCCATACATGTTCCTTGGTGGAATGTCACTCTCAGAAAAGACCTTTGTGCCCAGATATATTTGGTTCTTGTGGAGCTCCAATTCTTTCCACATCATACTAACTCCCCTTCTGCGGAAGGTTTGGATATGAGTCTTAGTATCTGTTTTGAAACACTGCTAGGTAGAGTCTTTCAGATGCCTTCTGCGGTAGACTCCTGTCATATGTCCAATGAACATCCCATTTATCTTTCTAAGTGAGGATTGATCATCTTACCCCATGTCTGCTTTCTTGTTTATCTTCTTTAGGTGTATAGATTTCATCATGTTTATCATATCTTGTAGGTCTATATAAGTGAGTATATACCAGATTTGTCTTTCTCCTTCTGGGATACTTCACTAAGAATGATCTTTTCTAGATCCCACCATTTGCCTGCAAATTTCATGATTTCCTCGTTTTTGATTGCTGCGTAGTATTCTATTGTGTAAATGTACCACAATTTCTGTATACATTTCTCCGTTGATAGACATCTGGGTTATTTCCAGGTTCTGGCTATTACGAATAAAGCTGCTACAAACATAGTTGAGCAAATGTTCTTCTTGTGTACTTGAGCAGATTTTGGCTCTATACCTAGCAGTGGTATAGCTGGGTCTTGAGGAAGCACTATTCCTAATTGTCTGAGAAAGAGCCAGATTGACTTTCAAAGTGGTTGTACCAGTTTACATTTCCACCAGCAGTGGAGGATGGTTTCCCTTTCTCCACAACCTCTCCAGCATGTGTTGTCACTTGAGTTTTTCATCTTGGCCATTCTGACGGGTGTAAGGTGAAATCTCAGGGTCGTTTTGATTTGAATTTCTCTAATGGCTAATGAGGTTGAGCATTTCTTTAAGTGTTTCTCTGCCATTCGATATTCCTCTATTGAGAAGTCTCTGTTTATTTAATCTAAAACATTAATGAAAGAGATAGTGAGAACAAACCATACTATTCATAATGCCACACAACCTGAGTAGACCTCGTGTCCTTTTCTTCTGGGAATATTCTCAGTGTGATGGAGTTGATCAAATGCTTAAAAAGAGCAAACACACAAACTGCAAACTCTGTGTTGGTGTAAAGCATTTCCTGTCTGTCTAGCTCGGTTATGGTCAACTGTTTCCATTGTGAAGTGCTGCATTGCTCATCAGTTACTACACTGGGAAAGTAATTTATCACTACTGAAATGTCCTCACCAGAAACCTTGGATACTATACAGGTCTTCACTTTTGATCCATTAAATTTTTATTTTAATGTATCTAACCTTCTGTGGGAGAAAGGTGACTTTATTCTCTTATTGCATTTTCATTCCAAAAGTGTGCCAAACATAAGCTTCTTTTTCAGTCTTACTGTTGCTAGCGAGTGCATCATCTAAGCAACATTTCTGGCAGCCCATATAAAAAATTGAAAAGTAATAAAACAAACAAACAAATGAACAAAACCCCCAAACTTTCTTTGAACTTTACAAAACTCCCAGAAGCTCATTAAACTTTCCTGATTCTTTTTACCAATGATTTCATAAAAATGCAAGAGAAATACTTTTCTATGCTATGGACACATTAAAAAATAGTCTTGTCTATTTGCTATCCCCATCTCAAATATGTGACTGACCTCATGAAAAGGAATATTGTGACTGCTCTTTTCACACACAGTGATTCACTATGAGGTCTTGCTTCTGTTGAGTGGCACTGCTCCCCTGTTTTGGGACAAAACGCTCAAGATAACCATATCCCCCAGGGAAGGTACAACTCTCAGCCTCAGAAGAGCCAGTGCATTTTCTTGCAGGATGGTCCTCATAGCCTGGGTAGCACCACAGGTGCAAAAGCCTGTGATGAGGAAACTTCTCACTTCACAGTTCTAAGAAAGAAAGCAGAGAGAAAAGGAGGACTATGAACCCCCAGCCTTCTCTAAGTGTCCATTTCATCTGAAATAACTTAATTCTAGTAGGTTCTGTCTCCTAAAAGTCAGTCCTACCACCTCCCACTTAGAATAGAAGTTGAAAACCAAGCATGGTCTCTGGGGATATTTAGTCATCAAACTATTTAAGAATTCAGAAGGACAGAAGAACAGTATTCATATTTTAATCATCCTTCTGAAGGTGCTTTAGAAAAACAGCCTGTTGAAAAATAAAGTGCACACTGTCATTGCCACATTGTAGAGGAAGTTCATCACTAAGGACTGACCCGTGTCATCGATAAAACTGAGGTAATTTGAGAAAAACAGGAATATTTGCTTATTTAGAATGACATTCAACAGAGATGATGGAAGCAACAGTTACGTCATAAGAAGATGTTCTTCTAAGAGCCCAGACCAGTACTCTAACAGTGTTGCTTTGGGAAGGAAAAATGCCTGCTTAAGTTTCAGTATTAATAGGTCAAGGTCTGTGTCTCCCTCTAACTGATTGATGAATAAAAATTATTACCCATGGAGATGATTATTTTTCAATGTCAGTTGACCAGATTTAACGTCATCTAGAAGATACACCTATGGGCCTGTCAGTATGGAAGCTTCCAGAGAAGTTAAAATGAGCAAGGAAGACCAGTAAGAAATGTGGGGGACACTATTGCGTGGGACAAGATCCCGGACTGAATAAAAAGGAGAAGGCAGCCACGGAAGACTATTTATCTCTCTATGTGTCTTGTCTTCTGATACCATGTGACCATTGCTATTATATTCTTGCCACCATTCCTCCCCCACCACTGTATTCTGTTCACACAAACCATGAGCCAAAATAAACTGTTTCTTGCTTAAGTTACTTTTATAATGTATCTTGTCATGACATGAGAAAAGTAACAAATACACTTTTGCATGAATGTCTTGGCAAGAACTTAATGGTAGTGAACTGAAAGAACAGGTTCCAGTCTGGAGCCCTGTGACACGGAACATGAAGAGCCATGGAACCAGTCTTCTCTGGTGGATACATTGTAAAGAAAACCAGATTTTCATAAAGCCTTTCTAAATTAATAGAAACATGTCTGAAAACACTCCCTATACTAATTTGGGGTGAAGAACAATATGGAATGACACTATGTTTCTAAATAATAATAATCATTAATAATAATAAAGTGGGTAAAACCTCATCACAGTGGAAATCTAAAGGGATCTTAATCTTCTCTAATGATTCTAGGCTGAAGGAATTGCCACTTCTGTGGGAAAGAAGAGTTGATCCATAGAAGAAAAAAAGAAAACTTTAACTCTGTCATCCCTGAATGCATCCTGATTAAAAAGAGTATAGCAGCAGATGCTGAGGCTTACAAAGGGAAAATGTGTATTCTGTGTTTACACAAGGAGTGATGAGCCAAGCTTTTTGTTTATTCTCTTGTTATTGTTTTTCCCCCAGAAACAGGGGGAAATAGACTATCTTATCAATAGTCTGCTGTATGCCAGGTTTCGTGTGTGGTGAGTATATAACCTATTGAGACAGGAACTATTAATAATCTGTTCTGCAAATGAGAAAACCAAGACTTTGAGGCTTAAAAAACTAGCAGCAAAAATACAAAATCTTATCCATGTTTGTCAACCACTAAGAGCAGAGCTGGGGGGAATACCTCTAACTCAGCATCCCAAGGGCCATATCATCTCTCACCTGAGCGCTGCCTGGAACATAGAGAAGAAGACAGATCTTACATCAATGAACACAATGAAAAAAGTCGACTGGAGGCTGGCTTTGCATTTTCTTTTTTTTTTTTAATTTTATTTTTATTTTTAGTTACAATTTGTTAACTCTGTGTCCCAGCTGTATCCCGCTCCCTCATTCCCTCCCCCTCCCCAACTCCCTCCCTGGTCTCCTCCCTGCCCCTTTCCAAGTCCACTGATAGGGGAGGACCTCCTCCCCTTTTGTTTGACCCTGTTTTATCAGGTATTTTCAGCGCTGGCTGCAAAGTCCTCTGTGGCCTAACAGGACTGCTCCTCCCCTGGGGGGGGGGGAGGACAAAGAGCCTGCCCTTGAGATCCTGTTAGAAATAGTCCTTGTTCCCCTTGCTTTGGAAAACTACTTGGTTACTGAGCTACCACGGGCCACATCCCAGCAGAAGTTCTATGTTATATCCATAGATGGTCCTTGGTTGAGTGTCAGTCTCAGAAAAGGCCCTGTGCCCGGATATATTTGGTACTTGTAGAGCTCCTATCCTTTCCATATCAACAAGATATAATAAACATAATGAAATCTACACACCTAAAGAAGATAATCAAGTAAGTGGACATGGGTGAAGATGATCAATCCTCATTTAGAAAGACAAATGGGATGTGCTTTGAATGTATGACAGGAGTCTACCGCAAAAGGCATCTGAAAGACTCTACCTAGCAGTGTTTCAAAGCAGACACTAAGACTCATAACCAAACCATGGCAGAGTGCAGGGAATCATATGGCTTTGCATTTTCAAGGGAGCTGATTTTCTCTGCCTTCCATTATCAAATGAAGGGAAATAAGTGTTACAGAGCTCTTTGTCGGAAGGTTACAAATGCCTGGTGGATAGCCAAGGCAGTCAACTGCAAATGGTGTTATGATTATTCCAGGTGTCTAAAAACTGCTGTAGCACTTCTGAGAGTTAGAACAACTGGTTCCCAAAAGTCATTATCCCCTTTATCGGAAAACTGACAATTAGAGGAAAAAAAACCCTTGAGATAAAGGCTTCTCACTAACTCTATAGGCATAAGTAATTCTCAGCATAGAGTTCAAAGCAGATATAGGAGGATAATAGAATGGAGGAATTGAAGATTCCATATGTAAAAATGAATGCCAGGCGGTTTATTCACATTTAAGCTTATGGGAAAGAATAATCAGCTATCAGATTGCCCAAGGTTATCCCATTGTCTTTCTGGTTGGGCAATTTGGTATTTGGAACTTCATTGTGTTTATCGAGACCTTGATGCCATACTTAGATCATAGTCTGCTTTGTTTCGTTCTTTGGGATTTGGGAGCCAATTTTGCATTGTGTGCTAAGTTACTAATAGACATTTCTTTCTTGTTATCAAAGTCATTTATGAGGAATTTTTTATTAAAGAAAAAGTATTAAACATTTTCTCCCCATGCATTGTTACAACGGACACTCAAACTCTGTTGAATGAAACACAAATCCGTTGTTCACTTATATTTTTTATTTAAGTGTGTGAAGAGCTGGTAATGCCATGCTCAGTCTTGGGATTGTTGTCAAAAACATGTTTCTTCAGGTTGTGGATAGTAATAAATGTTCACTTCACCCTAAGCCTAGAAGGCATTCTGGCCCTTGTTTAGCTGTGGGAATACAAGTGTAAGAATTAAAATTCTTAGGTCCAGGAAAGCAAATGACACAGGGAGAGTTTGTTGCTTCTTCCGAGTTTCTAAGGAGCCGTCATAGCAATTTCCAGCTGACTTAATACCTACTACCAAGTCACTGAGAAATGTCTGCTTCAGACAGGTGTTAAGTGGTGTTATCCCATCTGTATTATAGATGAGAAATTCCCAGCATATACTCCAAAACAGATAAATAATATCTCTTGGTAGCTGAAACAATAAAAGGCATTATTCCTTTTAGTCATCTTTTTCTAGACAAAGAATGCTCTCCTTTTGGTCACTGTTCCTTTTTTCTTGCTATGATAAAGCACCATGACCAAGGCAACTTATAAAGGAAACTGTTTATTATAGCCTACAACTCCAGAGGGCCAGAGCCCATAATGGCAAGGCAGAGGCAGCTGGCAGCAGGCATGGCAGTAAGAGCAGGGAGCTGAAAGTCCACATTTTGAACCATAAGCATGAAACAGAAAGAGTAAGTAGAAATGATGCTAGTGTTAAACTTCCAAAGCTCACTTCCAGTGACACACTTCATTTAATAAGGCCATGCCTCTTAAGCCTCTCCCAAACACTGTCACCAACTGGGGACCCAGTGTTCAAGTTTATAAGCTTTATGGAGATGTTCTCATTTACACCACCATAGCAGGATACCAGCTCAGATGACACAGGACAACAGTTATAATTACTACACACCTGTGAGTGAGTCTAGGTACTGTCTTTCAACGTCAGAGCAACTGCCCAAAACATGAAGTAACCTTTGACTGTAGCAACTAAAAAGTCTTAAGTTGTCAACTATTATTAAAACAAGATTGGTCCCTCTTCTGTGGGTCTTTGAAAATATATTAAATCACCATAGGATTTGTTCTTCAAAAGTTTTCTCTGGCTAGACAGGTTTTAAATTCTGAGCTTAGAAACTTTGTTGCACCATTCGTAGCTTACTGATATATACTGAATTTAAAAATCTCATTGTTTATTGAAGTTCTCATTAGTTTAAGCTGGCAGCACCTCTTTGGTATATTGTCTGCTTAGATGAATGGATAGAGCTACATGAATACCAGCTCCCTCTAGTTCAGTCACTGGTGAGTTACCCTTCTAATGAGCCATGTCAGTTGATGGGTTCTTTGTAACACCTCCAAGAAAACCATGACCCAAACCTAGGGTGTTTTTTTTTCCTTCCTTTCCTTAAAATCTGTCTTCCTACTGAAACATTTTCTGATTATTCCACAAATATATTACAATACTACTGTCTCCTTGCCTGGGTTCTTAAGACAATACATTTGACCTTCTCTAGAAATGCCATCTATACATTATCTATTTTTGTTTGTGAAATATTTATATGGGTGTCTATCTTAATCTCTCAGACTACAACTTCATTGAAGATAATAAACAAAGCTTATATATCATGTTTTCATTTCATTTTTCCTTTCCCCTAACAACATATAAGCCATTGTGGCAGGAATCTATGGAAATGCGTTCCTAGCTCTCAAGCTCCCTTTTATTAGGGGGGTTGGAAAGAAAGCCCTCTGTCCATAGTAACAGAGACCAAAGCTATAATTCTAGCTGATTACTGAATACCCAAATGCTGATTTTCACCACTATGAAACTGGACCCAAGATGGACCAATCAAGATTCTAATTTTCTGGAATGTTGTTCCAAGAACAACAATTACCTCTATGTTGATTGTTCTCACTAAATGAATTTTAAAATAGAGATGATTTGGTCACCCTTAAATTATAGAGAAGTGATTACACCTTGAAAATAAGAAGGAACAAGGTAGTCTTCCAAAATAGGCAGAAATGAGGACGTCGCATATTGGGAGGTTGGAGAAAATAAACAAATCTTGTTCTTTTGACCACAGCAACTTCCAATCAATCTCTGCCATTTGGAACATATTTTTTTATTATATTTCTAATATTTATTAGAATTTGCAACTTTATTATAAATTTGCAAAATTTATTAGAATTTATTAGGATTTGCAACTCACATTTTAAAATAGAAAACATTTATTGTGTTTTGTTTTGCTCTACTTTGCTTGAGACAGGGTCTCATGCAGTGTAGGATGGCCTCGACCTTCTGATTCTGATACATATACATGCATATACATATTCTGATATGTGTGTGTGTCTGTGTGTGTGTTCTGTGTATTCTGTTCTCTTCTGGATTAAACTATTATAGCAATGTTCTTGGTGTACTCACTGTTGCCCCATTAGAACTTAAAAAGAAGAGGAAAAAAACACCCAAGTGTGTATCCTCACAATCCATTGCATATTTTGAACTTGTGATTCTAGAATATGCCTCATTCTGGTTTCTTAGTTAAAAAGACTTTTGAGTGTGAGGATAGACCATGTAAATGGAATGCAACTGACAGTAGGCCAATCTGTAGGGCAAGCTAAAGTTACACATGGTCTTGGGATAGAACGAAAGGAGCAAAGTGACAGGAAAGAGGTGTCAGAGCAGAACTCAAAGGAAGTCAGAAGGTGATCTCTCCACTAGGTAATTTTGCTGTTTACTACGCTTGTGCATGAATCCAGTAAGAAGCAGCTGTGAACAGCGAGTTAGCCTGCAGAATGGTTAGAAGGGAACTGGAAGTAACCAAGGACTTGGGGCCTCTTGCAGCAAGTGCAAACCTGTCAACCATAAATCACAATGTTTATGGGGCTTCAATATTTACACTGTAATTAAAATATCATAAAGGAAGCACACTTTCAGGTTTCAGAAAGCTAAACTCCAAACTTCTTTAGCAGCAGCTGTTAATCAGTGACTTCTGCTGACCTGCTGCCAAGTTCGAGAGCTAACTCAGCCACAAACAGCACAGATGACAGCGGGATAAAGTCAGTGTTCGCTGACAACGGCCTTTGGAAGCAACAGTCACTTGGCCAGAGACCTATCCATGGCTCAGTCTCCACTGGAGCTTGAGAAAATACTTTTGATACCCCTACATGGCAGCTCAGTTTTGGTTTTCGTTAATTCTCTTTTAAACTGAAGCCCATTCAGCATGACACAAACATGGGTTTCTGAAAATAGGGATTTAACATGGAGAGTAAAATAGGAATTTAACATGGAGAGTAAAATCTCTGCCAGGGTCAATATATGCTGGGCAAAGTTGAAAGTTAACTCAATCTTTTCAGTGCCCCTTCACTTCTGTGGGCCTCTATCTTTACTACTCACTCACCCGTTGCTACTGGCGGCAAAGGTAACGCAGCCTGTCCCTTTGTCCTGCATACTTCCATATCCTTATCCTCTTCTCAATGCTCCATTACTTCATTCCTTCTGTGGTTCCTGGGAAGGACTTACTTTCTCCATCTGGCCACACTGTCATTCTTTCTCTGTAGCTCATCGCCTTGCATGGCATGTTCTAACGTTGGTTGAAGGAGCCTTCCTGAATTTTGTCCTTGAAACATGCTATCATTATTTTTCCTCATCACTTTTTAAAACCAAGAACTAGATACTCTGGCTTCTGTTTGTATGTGTGTCCGTTTCTACATGTCTTTTATGCTGTGAGGGCAGGTATCACAGTGTGCTTTATGTACAACTGAAACAGCGCCTGTCATGGTATCAGGGTGTCTGGAATATAGTTTAATTTACACTTGAATGAATGAATGAATGAATGAACGAATGAATGAACGAACGAATGAATGAAATCAGAGAAATAATTCTTAACAGCTTTCGTTAGTAGCCAGAATAAACTGCCCAAGAAAAATTGCTTTCTTGGTCACTATCTAATATGCTTCAGACAGTATGTAATTTTCCTTTTAATTTGGCACCAAAAGGTGTACTAATGGTGGGAATTTCAACAGGTGTAAGAAAGAGGCCACATTTAGGCAGTTATTAATTTACATCACTAGGGAATTACTGCCGAGTTTGCTGTAGAGAAGTCAGGCCCTTTTCACACTGAGACCTGATTTTTGCATATTGCCTCTTATACACACTGGAGTAAGTCAACAAGGCAAGGACAGGGCTGGCTGCATAATTTGAAAGTCCTTTCCCTATCAACACGGACATGATTATTTCATAATTTACATTCTCCCGACTATTAAGTCTGCCTTGGGTTACAGGGTGTGCTGGGTTTCTGGTCTCCAATGTGGGGCTACTAAATTTATATACCGACTAAATTCCCCTCAGCTTGTGTCCATCCTCTTTGGCGCTCTGGCCTGTGCTTATTCACCAGCACCATTTGAACACTGCTAGAAGAAGTCAGAGGCCTCTGGGATAACGGGGGCTGTACTGAGCAGGTCACCCTCTGCAGTTCTCGTTTTTCAGCTGCATTCATTGTGTTAGCAAAATACACCAATGCATGGAAGTACAGTGGACTTCTCCCTGCCATGAGAATCACAGCTCCATTCATTTGCCAATTCCAGGAAAGGATGACCACAAAAGTCAGCCAACTTTTCAGGCCCAGGCTGATGGCTCAGACCCTGGCTCTGTTGTACTACTTTTGCATTCCTTGCAGAACACTGAGAGTCACTGGGCTGAAAGGGCTTCAGGTTAAATATAAGAAAGAAGGAGCTGATGTCTGAACGTGCTAATTTTTGCTGATTCGGTTGAAGGACTATGCTCGTAGCCTGAAAAAGAAACACCTGGGTTGTGCTGGGAGTTTTGGAAACAAAGTGCAGGCCAGAATCAGTGCATGTACCATAAGGTCAGGTCATTAGTGTGAAAACTTCTGAAGAAATTGCAAATTAATTCCAATATTGAAAGAACTGCTTGGATGTTTTCTTCTCATTGATATAATAGAATGGAAATGTTCTTCCATCAATCCAGGAATTTATAAACTGCTAAAGTGACTTTGTTTGCACATGTGGCAAAGAGAAGGGAGCTACTGTTATCTCACCTGCATTCACAGGACATAGACTTATCAAAGATCGCAGTGAGTCACTGCTGTAATTACACAGCAGGCAAGTTTTCAGCTTCTTAGGCCTTTAGCAGGGAATATTTAGTTCTTTATGCAAGATATACAGAACTTTTCTCACCTGCCTTCTGTTCTTTTCCCTGATGCATACTCCAAACTCACTCATGTGCATGTACACATACAACATACACATTCTGAACAGCTAAACAATTATCCCTATATGTTCTGTCCCCCTGCTTATCTCCACCAACTGTTCACTCTGACCTTACCCTTGGTTCCCAGCCATTATCCATCCCATTTATGATTTCAGATTCAACGTACACAGGTAGACATCAGTGAAGCAGGAATTTCAGGAAACCACTGAACACTTTTCAGGGAAAGCAAGGTCCACGCAGTGTCTGGGAAACAGTTGTAGATAGCTCATTGTCCATTTGATATTCAGACTTCGCTGCAGAGCCACATTCTTATCTGGCAAACTTAAGAGAATAATTGTCCACATTTTTTCCTATTTCTCCCCAAATTTTATGAATCTTCCATATCCTGTTCAATATTAATTCTTTTCATTAAATTCCAGCTAAACATGCCTTGGCTTGCTTTTCTAGAGTTTTCAAACCTGGAAAATAACTGTGAAATCTTCCCAGGAGCTCTTATTCAGTATCCATCCTGATTCCACTGCCTGTGTCTGAGCAATATCAGGAGTCAAATCTCCCAGAAGGCCAGTTTCTTCATTGGTAAACATGAAGGTCCAAGAAATTGCTATTTTGCAGAAAATGCCCAAAATAAAAGTACCTTTCTACTCTGGAAGTATCTTATCAAACCACATTTCTTAGAATTATGGCAATCCATTTGCACAAGGGAAGAATTCCACCTTGGTGATTGTTACCTTTGTTATTTTCCCATAATTTCTTTTTTATTTATGCGATTTTGCTTTTTTGCTGATGCCTAAAACCCTTGGAATAACATGGAACTCCAAAGTACATAAGAAAGATGGTATTGACGTTTCTTTGGATTTTGACCAGACCTTGTTACCTCTTCACACATTTCTGGATGTAATTTAAGGTAAGCAGGTTCTTTTCACCTAAAACACAAGTCTTGAAACCAGTGGTTCTCACACCTCTTAATGCGGTGATGCTGTAACACAATTCCTCATGTTGCGGTCATTTCCAACCATGAAGTTATGTCATTGTTATTTTATAACTCTAATTACTTCATAACTACTGTTATGAATTTTAATGTAAATATCTGATATGCAGATGGTCTTAGGTGACCCCTTATAAAGGGGTCATTTGAAACCCAAAAGGGTTGTAACCCACAGGCTGACAACTGCTTCTCTCAGTATTTGTGAGCCAGTTAACTCTTTTGAGTATGTGGCCTTCACTTCACACCCAACCCTCCCCACACTCTTCCAGAAAACAAATTTACCAGGAAACCACAAAGTAAACTGCTGGCTCGTGCAGGATGGTCTTCACACATGGAATACTGTGTTCTTTGGGCATTTCCATGAACATCTGTGCAGCTTTTACCTTCTCAAAGAAGTCCATATCATACTGTAGAGATACTTGATTATCCATGTTCATACACTCCATGCACAAAAAACAGGAAATGAAGGCAGCCTAGATAGATACTATCGATGGATGGGTAATAAAAATGCAGTTCATATACACAAAGAAATATTATTCAGCTGGAAAGAAAAATAAAATTATGAACTTTGTAGATAAATGGATGGAGTTGAAATAATCATTATTTTCTAAAAAAAAAAAAAAAAAAAAAAAAGGAGGGAGCTATATAAGTGTTTACCTGTGTGTATATATGTATACTATGCCCATATAGTGACAATAGAGGTCAGAAAAAGATATCTGAAATTACAAATGGTTGTAGGCTTCCACTTTTGTGCGGAGAACTGGGCCCAGGCCCTCTGTCAGAACAGTATCTGGTCTTAAGTACTGAGAAACCTCTCCAGCCCAAGAAATAATCATGCTAAATGAGGTAATCTAGCCTCAGAAAGACAAACACCACATGCTATAACTGATATGTGGTTGCTAGCTTTGAATCTTCAGGCATGTATGTTCAAACTGTACCTAGTTCCCATAGAAGGTAGGATACCTCTTAGAGGTCCTGGGGTGTTTCAAGGAAAGGAGGATAGAACATAGGTAGGATGAAGGCAGAATGGAGAATAAGGAAAGTGGAAGGACCAAATAGATGGGAGTGGGATGAGAGGAAAAAGGAAGTATGAGGAAGAAAATGCATTTTTAAGGTTTATTTTTATTTGTATGGATGTGTTTGTATCTGTGTCTCTGTGCACATGAACAGGGATCCCTAGGAGGCTACAAGAGGGTTTCTGTTAGCTTTACAGGTTTTCAGCTGGCTGATGTGGTGGGTGCTGGGAATTAAACGCTAGTCCTCTGGAAGAGTAGTAAGCACTTGCAGCCACTGAGCTGTCTCTCTAGCTTCTATACTGCTTCTTTTGATGTATTTTTTTCCTGTGCCACATATATATATATATGTTGCATATATATATATATATATGCAACCCTCCTTCTGTACCTTGGAGGATTGGTCCAAGACTATTTGGGACACCAAATCTGAAGTACAGAAATTCTTTGCATAAAATGACATATTATTTGCATAGAATCTGAGGCTATCCTCCTGGGCACTTCAACATGTAACATAATGTAAGTGTTATGTAAAATAGCTGTTATACTGTATTTTTTGGAGAATGATGACAGAAAAAGAGAGCTGTTGTGTTTATCACAGGTGCAAGCATTTTTTAGGAACGTTTTGAAGTTGACTTGGTTGAGTGCATGGATGCGAGCTCCACAGGTACCACAGGCTGCTCTTTCAGTGTTTATCAGGTTCTAATAAACGAGTCTTTGTTGAATTTGTGTTTATGTTTATAATAAGTGGGTTAGAGGCAACAACAACAATAAAAAGCTAACAACAACAGCAAAAACCTACAGAGAATTGACTTTAGATGGCTCTTCTTTTGGGAAGATTAATTTTGAATTGTAATAGTGATTTGTTTATCAATGCGGCGTTTAAATGTATTTTCAAGTACAGACTCTTACACTGGGCAACACTTTATAAAGTTCAAAATATAACAGAGATTGAAAAAATGACTAGCATAACAGAAACAATATATTCTCTGGTAATATTTAAGGTATCTATCAGTAGATCTCAGACTTTAAATATTAGAATTATTTAAGGAAAATCTGCTTAAAATTCAGATTCCTTGGGGTCTCTTCTTTTTTGAGACATGGTCTTATTATATTGTCCTGGCTGGCCTAGAGCTCACTATGATGTTCAGGCTGGCCTTGAACTCACAGAGATCCACCTGCTTCTACTTCTCCAGAGCTGGGACTAAAAGCATGCGGCCACTTCCTTCCAGGCATTTGATATAGTACATTTTGATCAGAAAGCAAAAATTTGCTTATGGCTTATAATGTGCATGTGATTTAGTTATGGGCCTCACAGTGAAGAATATTTAATGCTTATAATCAAAATATGGAGTGTTGAGTCTAGGTTTTGGCAGAAAGCTGTAGTTTCTCAGTGTGGTCCCGAATCAGCAATGGAATCTTGTAAGAAATGCTAGTCTTAGAGCAAAACCCAGACATTCTACATCAGACACTCTGGGGATTAAAATCCAACAATGTATTAAGAAGCAGGTGAATGTTTCTGACACAGGTTCAGAGTTCAAGGAACATTGACCTAGATACACAGGAAATATCAGAGGAAGAGGAAGGGCTTAAAATACCCTGGCGAAATTCGGAGATGAAAAAAGCAAGCTAATCACTTCCTGTAAGCTGGTGACTACGTCAAGACATGGAGAGGGTCCTAACTATGGTTTGTAGGACATTGGGAGATGTCATACCGGACATGAGAGCTTGTGGGCCAAGGGCTGCTTGACTGCAGTCAGGAGTGCCTCTTTAAATAATAACATGTACTATTGTTCACGTTGGGCCTCACCAAGGGCTGGGATATGTCTGGCAAGAAATGAATCCCAAGGAAACGATCTTCCATTTCCACTCAAGTCACAGTGTTCTTTGCAGGGAGGATACCTATTGCTTGTTGCTTAACTACTGGTCTCACCTGGGGCTAGGGCCACCCTTTCTAGAAGGTGGTCCTCTTTTAGACACTGCACTGTCAACCGCTTTCCATGTTTCCTTTATGTCTCACTGCTGGCTACTTATGGCTCAGTCGAGGATATAAACAGAGGTGCAAGAGCCTGTGCTTGTCCAGTCATGAAACAGGCTGGTTAAACAGAGGCCCAGAGAGATGCTCTCGCTCTTCCCCACAAAGCACCTGAGAAAAGATGATTCTGGAGCAGGATTGCTGCTACTGTCAGAGCCTCACCTCTCAGACCGAAAGTCAGCTCTCATGCCAAGCACAGACAGGGGTCTGTGGAGTGTTTCCAGCATCGCCCACAGCCTGGCTCTACAACTATACCCAGACTATACTGGAACTCTGAAGCACTCCCATATCACATAGTATACTGGTTTCTCAAAAGAACCTCAGCTCTGGCTTTTTCCAATCAAGCTTGCATCATTGGATTTGAGACATTCACTAAGTGTTGCTCTGTGTCCTGAATGGTAGTTAGCAGCATTCCTAGCCTCTAACCACTAGATCTTAGTGATCTTTCTTAGCCATACCCAATAGCAACTACTGAAAAATGTACCTGGATGTTACAGAATGTCCCTTACAGAACCTGGTCTCAGCTGGGAACTCCTGGCCCAGTTAATTAATGAGGAAGCCAAAGCTTGACAGAGTTGTTCATCAAAGCTCAGGCAGTTGTCAAGGACAAAACTCTAGGTTTTGATCCTTTCTGTAGTATCCGATGGTCAAGCACCACCTTTATATAACAGAATACTAACAGCAGCAAAATCTGCAGTCCTACCAAGTCACTGTCTTTGCATTCTTCATCTGCTAATGGGAGAGCAAATTTTGTATTTCTGCTTCCTGAGGTCAAAAGTCCAGACTTTCTTCTTCAGAGACACAGCACACCACAAGCTGAGTTTAATGCTGTTTCTACCTGGGGCAAGACAAAACTCAATGTTGTCACACCCAATGAATCTTTTTAAGCAGCTGAGTGAGTGTGGGGTGCTTTTACCATCTCTTTCTGTTTGATAAGGTCACTGAATTAAGCTGGTTACCCTCCTCAGTGCTCAGTGATTCATGTCTCAGCCTTCAAGGCTGTTATGCCTTGGGTAGTGAAAGGGTCAAGGAGTTGGCACTTGGCAAGTGCCAGGAGAGTTTGAACACTTTATTCTTCCTCAGGGCTTTTCACTCACTAATCAGAACTCAAGCAGTAAAAAGGTTCAGAGTTTGGGTTGTCAGGGTGTGTTGGGTGCCACCTCTGCTCTGCGCGGGGCTCTAGGCAAACAGAGGTCTCTCAAGGCATTCTCTCTTAAACGACAGTGCTCATTTTTCTCAGGACTTCTAGAGCTGTACTGGATGGATAAGTGGCTTCAAGGTTTCATATCTATCAAAACAGAAACTTTTCTTTGTCTTCCTCTTCCAAGCATTCCCATCAGTGCCATGCATTTGTTACTGCAAAGCTGTTTCCCTCAGCTTGCCAATATAAATGTAGTCATTGTAGGCTCTGCAGCCAAAAGCATGAGTTACCCCCCTGATTTTTACAATAGACAGGTCTGTCATTGTCTTTGATAAGTGGCCTCTCAGAGTAGGAAAAACCCTCCCAATCAGAGATCCATGCCCTGTTTGGTAGGTAGAAACCTACCAACTTATAAAGCAAAGGCCTCATTTGCAAGGTAAACTAATTTTGTTGAAGTCTCCCTAGTCAACTGAACCTTGAACAATGGCTTTGCCTGAACTATCCTTATGACTATCCAATAAATGTCCACCTGCTTAGGTGAAGAATTTGCTTTATATATTCTCTATGTGTTTTTAAGCAGGTTGATGACTGTGTAGGTGATTGATGGAAGACAGGCAGAAATAAAAAAAAAAAAACACAAAGAGAAGAGATCAAGCATGATTGGCTGCTGAAAGCCTTGTGTCTCAGCACTCTAGACATTTAGTCTTTCATTGTGGGAAGCTGCTGTTACTTACCACTGATGTGATGCATAGCATTGACATCTTACAAGATCCAAGAGAAGCATGTGACAGGCACAGAAGCCAAGGCATTTTACACCAATAACCAATATCTTCCTGACACATGGCAGAATCCAACCTCTCTATACTTGAGTGAGCTTCCCTTTCTGACTTGATCTATTAGCACCTTAAAGACCATAGGAAACTTCAATACTTCTGTTTCATTTGAGGCTTCAAATGAAGTATCTGAATGTAGAGAAATTTATTTTTTAACTATGAGCTCAAGCTGACAAAGGTCCTTGGTATAAAGGGTTTATAATAAGCTAGGTGAAAAATGCAGGTGGCTGTGTTCTTCTTTGCTTTCAATTCAAGCTGCAAGCTGGGGATTTCTTCTCTGCTGATTGTGAAAGTCAAATTTGTGTGCTACTAGAGAGAAGTTCCTTTCAGAAAACTCCTTTGCTGTCTTTGATCTTCTGCAAATGCAAGTATCCTGTGGCTTTCAAGGAAAGAAGACAAAGGCAGAAAACACCCTCCCAAGTCTTGATCTTGTGCCTGGTTAAAATGTAAATGCTTTGTATAAGAAGTGGAGCTTGTTCTCTGTTTTTCACTAGAGCCTAGTACAAAAAGCAAGGCTCTGGGCTTCCTAAAGGAGGACATGTTAGAGAATGAAGGAATCAAGAGTTAACATGAACAACATGGACTCTGAAGGCAAAATGCCTTTGTTCAGGCTCCAACCTACCACTGCAGAGCCACCAGATTGTGTTCTACTTAACTTCTTGTGCCACAATTAACAACAGAAGAATAATTTATAAGGTATTTGTGAGCATTAAGTGAGTTAATGCATGTAAAATAGTTAAAACAATGTTTGATACATAGCATTTCATTAATATACACCACTGTTAATGTTTAAAAGCAACCACTAACTTTGTACTCAACACTCAACATTGGCATGAAATCAACAGAAACTCTGGCTTTTCTGGGCTCTCATACTTGTGCACAGGGAAGAAATTCTGCCTCCATCTCCTCATTTTCTTAGTACTTGACTTGGAATCTTCTATCGCATATGATCTCTTTTTTTCTTTTATTATTATTATTTACATTTTATTCACTTTGATCCCTGCTGTAGGCACCTTTCTCTTCTCCTTCTGGTCCAACCCACCCTCCCTCTTCCTCCTCTATCCTTCTCCCCTAGTCCACTGATAGGGGAAGAGATCTTCCCCTATCTGTCTGACCTAGCCTATCAGGTTCCATCAGGACTGCCTGGATCCTCTTCCTCTGTGTGCTGGCCAAGTCATCCCAACAAGGAAAAGTAATCGAGGAACAGGCAACCAAGTTCATGTCAGAGACTCTCTCTTTTCCCCTTACTAGATACAGGAGTAGAGGTAGAGATTGAGAGAGCAGAATGCTTGTGCATTATTGATGGAGTTGCTAAATGACACAGCTGCTATGGAAAGCACTCTAACAGATCCTAAAAAAGTTAAAGGTTGACAGCATATTACACAGCAATTGAGTTTCTGCATATATAAATGAAATAATTGAGAATAAGACCTGGAAGAGAATTCCTCACACATACTTAAAGAATTGGTCACAGCAGCCAAGAGGTAGATGCAACATAAATGCTGATCAGTACGTGAATGAATGCTCTACAAACTCTGAGATTTGCTTGCAGTGGAATATCACCCATTCTTTTAAAAAAGGAAACGTACCAAATAAGCCATCACAAAAAAGGAAACTATTTTATTTCACTCACAGAAGTTATCTAAAATTGTCAAAATTCCTACAAATGGGCTAGATTGGAGTAGGAGGGAAGCAGAGAAGAAGAGGTATGATTGCACAGTTTTGGTTTTGTAGAATGAAGTTCTGGATATTGTTTGCACTCACCTGCCCTAACCTGCTTGTTAGCCTAGTTAAGATAGTTAACAACACTTTGATTACCTCTCCCTGAGAGGAGAGCAGCCTTACCAGGCCACAGAGGAAGACAATGCAGCCACTCCTGATGAGATCTGATAGACTTGGATCAGAAGGAAGGAGAGGAAGACCTCCCCTATCAGTGGACTTGGGGAGGGGCATGAGTGGAGAAGGGGGTGGAAAGGTGGGATTAGGAGGGGAAGAGGGAAGGGCTTATGGGCAGATACAAAGTGAATAAAATATAATTAATAAAAAAATAAAATAACAGTTAAAAAGCAGTTGGAACCAATAAAAATCAGCTTTTCCTATTAAAAATAAAAAAAGATAGTTAGCAACAACAACAAAGGAAAGAAAATCCCAGCACCATAACAAAGATCCAAGCCTCTTTAACAGCAAGAGTCTGTAGTTGCAGTAATGGCGTCACAGAAGCAGGCCTGTTAGATCTAACTTTATATTTGAGAACTGTGGGTGGGCAGCTTCCAAAGATGTAGGTGAATTGGTCCTTCCAGGCCACATTACCCAGCAAGCATGGCAGAAGCAGCTGCTGTGTCTGCTCATTACAGTGAACAAAAGGAGGTGAATCCTAGACACAGAGTGCATGCCTAATGCAACAGTGGTGTGCAAGCCAACTGGAATCATGTGCCACCTGCTTTCCCAGTGGAGGGGGTGATCCTAGTTTACCACCGAGCACATGACCCTGACCTGAGCTGGACAAGGATAATCCAAAGAAAATTCATCTTTAGCAAATCTCATATAGAAACAGTTTCAAAATGACCTCCAAATCCTTGTTAGCCATGTATTCCTCCAGTTCAGGGCATCTTAGGTGAGCTGGTCCAACTCATCGAATGGATTTCCAGTTTCCAGTTCAGATTAGCTGAGAAATACATCAGGGTTTTGTGTAAAGTTTTATGCCACATGTATTTGCAATATGATCTTGAGCAGTTTACCTAACCTCTGTAAGAGCAGGTCTTTTACATCTGTAAAAACGGAGCTGCCACCTCCTTCCTGCGTGTGTCATGAAGATGTGATTTGCCAAGTATCATGTCTGACAAAGTAAGCATTACAGTAAACACTGGTGGCAATGGTTTCATTCTTCTTAGTAAACAAACAAAGGGAACTAAGACTCAGGCATGAAGAGCTTGAAGCCCAGGAGCTGCATGAGTCCCAGGAGAGCTACAAACGTGGCCCTACACATTTGTAGACAGCAGTGGCATGGTCTATCACAATGCCAAATGGCTGGACCCCTAGCGACAGTCCTCTCTGTTCCTTTCACTTTTAAAAACTGTGGTGACGAGGCTTGAGGAATGGTTCAGTGGTGAAGAACATCTACTGCTCTTGAAGAAAAGCACAGCACAGATCCACACCAGGAGGTGCGTATCTACTTGTAAGTCGAGCTCCAAATGATGCCAATGCCCTCTTCTGGCCTCTGTGAGTACACACATACACACATGTGGCACATACGCACACAACACACAAATAAAAACAAAGTGATTTTTTGGAAAGCTGCTATGGTTTTATATTCCACATTGAACAAAATTAATATTTAGGAAATTTTAAATAAGAACATCTGTTACACAAATTGGTTAACTTAAAATAATTTCTTAAATTAAGTTATCATTCATTTGTGGATGTGCATTGAAGAAGCTATCAAGTACTCATTGAAACCCATTTCAAAGATTTATATTCAAAGTCACACTGCAAACATACATTCCATAAAAGTAAAATCCAGTCTTTCTATCCGAAGTTGTTCTTAAACAAATAGCTGTCTTAGTTAAGGTTTCTATCGCTATGAAGACACATCATGACCATGGCTATTCTTATAAAGGAAAACAATTAATTGTGGTTTACAGGTTCACAGGCTTAGTACACCATAATCATGGTAAAAAGTATGGCAGCACACGGGCTGACATGATGTGGAGAAGGAACTGGAAGTCCTACATCTGGATCTGTAGGCAGCAGGAAGAGAGAGAGAGAGGGAGAGAGAGAGAGAGCGCCATCGGGCTTGGCTTGAGCTTCTGAAACCATATACCCCCGAATTCAGTGGCACACTTCCTCCTGAAGGCCACACCTAATCCAACAAGGTCACACCTCCCATTAGTACCACCACCCCTATGAGCCTATGGAGGCCGTTTTAATTCAAATCACCACAATAGCCATGCAAACCAAACCAAACCAAACAAAACAAAACAAAACAAAAATGGTCCCCAAAGTCATTCCTTGAAAATCACCAATTTGGGCATACATCCTGCCATCGGCATAAACCTGACTATTTTTCACTCAGGTGTCTTAGAAGCCACTGGCCTCTATTTAGCACTTAGGAAACTCCAGTGCATAAATAAACTGGCAACATTCTGGAGAAAGAGAACTTATGAAAGGAACACATCTGCACACATGTGCCTGTGCATTTGATTGGATACATGTACACACTGCCTCTGGAAACTCAAATATCACAGAGGAAAGGTCTTTGCTTTCCCTTGAGCCACATTCTCAACCACCTCAGCCCAGCATTCCCAAGGTACCCACACAGCACGGCTGAGCCTCCGACCACTTGCTGGGAGACTAACAAAAGTCCCTCAACTTGCTGCTGGAGTTTCGCCCAGCTGCAGCAGTTCTTTCTAGCTTTTAATGAAATTCCTTTCTATTTCTCCAGGTATGACTCCCCTTGGACCGGCAGGACATATTTTCTCCTTGAGTTAGGACAGCTTATGACAAATAATGATGGGGAATCAATAGACAGGAGGGAAATATTGGGTGAGAGGCTGAATGAATCTCTGAGATAAATTATTGACCATGGGCATGGCCAGTTCTCCCTTCACTTATGTGTTCGTATTCCATCTCACTAACAACCTGAAAGAAAATCAAATATTTTGTTTGGGGGCTTCACTAATATCAGCAACTTTTACTATCTTAATGGCATTTTTATTGATCTCAGCTTTAATGGGAGCTGTATATATTTGATGTTGGTCATTTAAAGTAGAGGTGAGTAATAGACTTCCCCACTGAGGATCATAAAGCAGCCCCTTGTCTGGCAAGCACGGGAAGCAAATAGAAGACAGCATTTAATCTACTGTTCTACTGCAGTTATCAGGGGCTGAGATGGAAAAAATTAAAATGTAAAGGTTGGAGCCTTCCCACCCTCATGCTCCTCACCCCTCCTGTTTGCTACCCCCTTCACCCCTCCTTAGGCTGACTCCTAGGCATAGTGGCCATCAGCAGAGTAACAACAAAAGGCCATTGGCGCAATGACCTTGGCGGTGGCATCACGCACTGGAGGAAAGAAATGAAGCCATTAGACTGAGGCAGGAGAGCAGGCTATAAATCAAGCCATTTCCAATAAGCTGCCGTAATGGCCATCCATCATTGCCAGCCCGGCACACAGCAGACCATGGAGACACTGGAGCTGCTAAAGCTGAGACATAAACAATAATAATTCGGGCTTGATGCTCAGCCCTTCAGGAAATTTAGGGACATTTGCTTTTCTTTGTTTGTCAGAGTTGATATTTAAACCTTAAGATGTAATAAATAGAAGCTAGGCGACACACTAGCATAGTTACAAACATTGCTTCCTGGGTGTGATTCAAAGGATAAAAAATGTTGAGTTATAAGAATAGCCACTATTTCTGGAATAAAAAAGCAAACAAGCAAGCAAACACACAAACAAACAAAAAACAGATCTGTGCTCCCTCCACACACACACACAAAAAATCAGAATTTATGGAATAATGAAGAGATGCTTTTGGAATAGCTTGATAGGTCTCACACCTGCCTTGGAGAATGATAACAATTTGTGTTTTTTTAAATAAAGTATAACAACACTGAATTGTAATGAATATATACATGCATATCTATGAAAAAAACTAGACAAATTATGCAAATTTGCACTTGTAAGCAGATTCCTTGTGGCTCATTGCCATTATAAACAGCCTATCTTCCCCTGACTGTTATGGTGGACAGTGCTTATTGCCTTATGGCAAAGATTCCACAACAATGTGCTTCCCATCTGAAACCTGCGCAAGACTATTCACTTTGGCATTGAGGTGCGGTTGGAGATAGAAGAAGTAGGAATTCTAGTATGGCTGATAATCTTCTGAAAGTCACTCAAAAACTCCCTCAGCTTTCTTCAGAGTTGAACCAGTCAGTGTTCACCACATGACCTATCTTCCAAGATTTATTTATTTATGTATTTATTGTTTATTTGTTTGTTAATTTTTGGTTTCCCAGATCTTAGCAATCACTGTCATGATTTGACTAGCAAAAATCTCAGCCCATGCTTTTTATATTATATAATTCTCCACTATGAATAATAATTTTGGTTTTCAAAATATTGTTCATATCATTAAATGCAGGTAAGAGGGCAGGGTGGAACTTAACATTCACAAGATGACCCTACTGGGTTATAATGCTATTTCAAACAGTTTAGTGATATGGGAGAGTGAACATGTCTGCTACCAAAAGCCAGGATCAATTAAGGTAGCCATAACTGAGAGACATATTTTGATGAACACAGAATGTTCCAAAGGACAATTCTTGGAGCAATGTGAAGGGATTGCAACTCTCTTTTCAAGTTGGTTACTGTTCTTTTAACCCTTTGGAAGCACGAAGGCTAAGAGAGTGCTGTACAGAACCACAGCACTCTCAGAGGCTGCAATGAAGTCAATCAAACATTACAGTAATTGAGAGAAAATACACAGTTAAGATTACACTCATTCTCAAAATAAAGAAATCTCTCTTAACCAGTAAAGATAACTTAGTTCATCTTATAATCTTTTAGGCCTAAATTTAAATCCACAACACAGGATAATTTATACATAGATGTTTGTGCTTTGTTAAACCATTGACCTCAAAATAGAACACTTCAATTATATTTTAAGAACAGAGTTCGGTGAGCTGCTGTGCTTTACAGCAGATCAATGCAGGCAATAACTATTTTTCTTCCTGGTTGAAAAATTGACTCCCAATTGTGTTTGGGTTCTGATTAAAACAGCTGAAGAAACTGAGAACACTTAGTCAGATACATTTAAGGACAAGTAATATTTTGACTGTAGGGAAGGGTCAGACGTTTATCTGGAATGAGTTCATCTTTTCTTCCAATGTTTAAAGAAAAGATTTTGAAATGCCTTTTGGCTTCTCTGACACAAAGCCAGATGTATTTAGCTACCAGACATAGGATCTACAGCTGGATTTCCCCTTTTGTGTGGCATCATTTCAAAGTTCTTTCCTTGGTTAAATAAGGGAGTCTGACTGGGTTTGTCACTGACTCCTCATGAAGCTGATATGAAATTTTAACGGTCAGTCTAAATATTCCCATAATTAAGCATCCAAGGAATTTTTAGTACAAATGTAATAGATTTGTTTTCTCATGAGCTGCCATTTAAACAGTAATTTATGATAAATATTTATAAGTGTTTATAAATAAAATATTAATTGCCTAAAATGACATTCAAATGTGGCACGCACTAACCAATGAAATGCTGCTAATTTGAGGCTACCTTACAGAAAGTTCTGGAACATCTGGTCCTGCCTCAGTACTGCTGTAGTGCACAAGAATAGCTGTGGGATCTTCTCAGAGAGGATGGCAGAGGCAGAGCTGTTCCACATGTTAGGAGTCTGAGAGGTGCCAAGCCACGAACAATGCAGAGACCCAATTCCTTCTAGAGTGAACTGAGAACATCTAGACCCTTCCTAATGCTTTCAAGGTGTTGGACCCCATCTCTCTGCAGTTGTTGCAAGAGTCTCTCTTTGACTCTGGCCTGTGGATGTAAAACTTTCCCGAAAGGGAAGGACAAAGACTTGACTGGGATCCAAGCCCTCACTGCTTGTGTAACTTGTTCTATGCCAAGGCCAAATTAGATTATGGAACAGCAGATAAGGAGAGAGGAAGAAAGAACTGTAAACAGGCCCTCTTACGCTTTGTTCTGGATAAGAAAGAAAGAATGAGTCATAGCCTGTTAGTGCTTCTGCGACTGAATTTCTCTGTATTCACCTGCCTGGAAGCAACCTGAGTCTCAGTGGGCCTCAACCTCTCCATCTGGGAGCCATGAAAATAAATGTATGCCATTTACATATTTTAGGGACACTAATGAGAGCAACAGTTTGTTTTTATTTATTCATTAATTAAAGCAATTTATAAACTTCCACCATCTGCTACAAAAATTCAATAAACTGATCGTTTTATCTCAGTGTGACAAGTATAGTAGTTTATAGAAACTCAAATATGGTCGTGGCAGTGGGTGTGTGGTGAGTGAGGTGGGGTGCTTTTCTTGAAAAAGTGTACCATGCTTTCATACTGCACACATCTTTAAGCAACTTGAATGTCACGACCCCTCTTTGTTATTTAAGGGGAAGTGTGCTCAGTGAGCAGTGGCAGATTTTGGCTATTGGCTTTATTTTAGTGCATACAACCTGGCTTATTGAGCAGATTTGGTAGCATCTCTCAGCCTCAGTTTCCACATTTATAAAACTGAGAAGTTGATTCGCAACTGATGTTGATAAGAAGGTTGGTAAATTTCCATTTACCTACATCATTGCTACTTAAAGTTTCTGTGGTTATGACATTTAATTTGATCCCTCAAATGCCAGAGAAAAGACAGTTTGAAAGCAGAGAGCTGGTGGGAGTGACAGTTTGACCTTGAAGATGAGGCTCAGAAGAAGAAAAGCTCAAAGGTGCTGTCATGTCACCAGCACTTGGGATGTAGATCTAAGAGGCTGCTTTTCTTGAACTTTCAGAGAACAGTGTTTTGACAACATGTTTCCAGTACATTGTGTAAGCAGACCCTTTTCCAAAATGACTTAGGCTCAAAATTTTGCTCTTTTGTCATTTCTAAATGGCTCTTTTATCCTTGAACTATTTCTGTATCAGGGTACGCTGATAAGAGCCCTTTTTTCTCTATTGTCCACAAAAGGTTTCTCTTTTCCACTCTAATCATGGGCACATTCACTGTCAGGGCTGCAGGTTAGTTGGCAGTCTGCATCATTGAGGACGATGTAAAAAGGTGAACACACACCCATGCACTGTGTTGATTTAACGTCAGAGGCGCTGTGGTTGAGAATGCTGGCATTTGAGTATGTGAAAATGTTTCTGGCTGATGCTAAACCTTATTATTTACAATTCATTACTTATGAGTCAAGTCCCAGTATTCACGGTGCACTTTGCAATTGCATTGTATAAGTTTCATAAAAGAAGGCAATAAACATCCCGATACCTGTTGCACAGTCCCCAGAAGCCAATCCTCTGTGTAGCGCTCTATGAAATTCTATTTTGATTAGGTTGTTACATCTGGGACAGAACTGCAAATAGTGTTTGGCAATGGAAAAATGTGGGCCTGTATAATGCTAAGATTAAAGTCTGTCCAATAATACAAGCATGCCACCTGGGAGGAGTCTTGTATTTATAGCAGAAAGGCCACAGAGTAAGTATTTATCACTCTGATTCAAGAGAGGTATTGCCAATTACTTTGGGACCCTTTGTGTTAACACTAGTTGGGCCACGTTAAAAAAAACAAAACACATATTTGATCTGTTTTCTGCTTAAGTGGATAGAGAATGAGTAAATATGATAAAAAGTAATCCCATCTGGATGGAGGCAATGATGAGCCAACATGAACCCCTGCCACAGATCCTCTCCAATTCTAATTTCTTTGATTTTTATGATGTCACAGCCTAATTAATAAGATTTCTCTGAGTGTGTCATCCACAAACACACTCAACAAACACACAAACAAACCATGTGGCTTCAGCTTCCATACAAAGACAGAAAGAGGTAATGAATTAAAAACAATAGATTCTTCAATGAGCAGATTTGAATGAAAAACTATACCCTAATATCTTACAAGTTTGTATTCTACAGCAGAGTAACTTCTGGAAGTTAGCTACTCAGGTGTTTGTGTATGAAAGGAAGAGAATAAAAAGCTATGTGTGAAACAATTGCACAACAAAAAGATGCACTAGACCAAATACCCTGCACCATGCATGGCTGTTTTGAACAGGCTAGATTATCCCACAGAGTTACAGATGGAAGAAGCTTCATTGACAAATTCTGTGTGACTACAGGTGGGAACCACTGGTGGGTACTTGCCAAGAGTGACACATTCAGCCAGCTGTCATTGGAGTTTGCCAAGGCAGGTCACCATGGCACAGCTGGTCTTCTAGTTATGAAACCAAAAAGATATGTCACTGGTACTTCCCAATTGTCACCTAACAGCTAATCTTCCACCACCTTTATCTAACAAGGAAGTTCATGAATCATTCCTAAGAAAAACCATGTCCAGGAAAACGTCTGTGGTCAGTGAGACAGCCATGACCCCAATGCAGTCATTTGGGTCCTTGCTTGAAACAGCATGGACTCTACCAGCACCTTTCTGGTTTGCTTAGCTGCAGCCCCCTTTGCAAGGAGTTGCTGTGTAATTATCAAGGACACTTCAAAGGTGATGCCATTCCCCAAAGAGAAATTGTGAGGCCTCCAACATAATGATTTTGCCTTTGAGGACTATAATTATGACTCTTTGATAAGAGCAGGGCTTTTAAGGGTTGAATAATCAGCTTATTCCTTGGTGTAATGTAGTATGAGTACAAATTACATGATGTGGCACATCTATCTATTGCATAATCATATCTCATCCACCTTACAGTTTCTTTTGCTTTGGGCTTTTCCTCTCCTAAACCCGTAATGCAATTATCTCAGCCAAATGGGATACAATTGATGATTGAAGTTAAACACAGATGTATGTGTAGGCTAATTCCAGGCTGCTTTTCTGTTAATATGAAATGTACAGCACGCAGCATGCCATCTAATGGACCCATTGCATTTTGGTTTGTTTTTTAATTTTGTTTGCTGAGAAGGAGCTTCCCCTTACTGCACAGGAGTTTTTAGAAATCATTCTAACTTCATCTCTTTTATAAGCAATACCTTTACCTTGATGGTTTATAATACAAGAGTACAGAGCTGACAATGGGCATAAACTGCCTTGTTTGAGCTCTCCATTTGTTTGTCCCTACACTTTAAGAGTTAGTTCTGTGCCTTGATATATTCCCTTTCTTCTGCTTTGAGGTCCCCATAGATGTCTCTGATATTCTCCTCCTGTACAACCCAATAAGCACCATGTTCTATTGTAGGTATATGCTCTGTGACATTACTTTCACTTCCCTGCAGACTCTCCTTCTTGTGTTTGCAGGATGATTTACAGTTTCTATAATAATGAACTATGGACTGGGGTTTCCTTCCAGCTACTAAGTTTCTCAAAATGGAGGCACAAACTACATCATGGACCATTAATACATACTTTTGAAAAATACCTGACAAAAATAATAAAAGCTTCAGGTTCCTATACCTGTTTTTTGCCTATATGTCCATAGATTTTTTTTTTGCCCTGCCTTTTAATAATACCAAAAGTCAATGTGATAGTTGTCATTTAGCACACTTAGAACAGTCCATCAGTTTCTCTGCTAACTTGTAAAGTAAGGCTATTTAATTAGATCTCAAGCTACATTTTGACATCTGTAGATGAGTTTGTTTGTTTGTTTCTGGAGATTGTCTGGTCCTTGCTCTGCATCTCAGCAGACACTGGTGGCGTACACATGCTCCGTGATGGATGTCATTTCCAACACCTCCCAGGTGGTTGACCTCTGACTAGCTCTTCCCTTGCAATCGGAGATCTATCAAACCGTTCTTCAAGAAAGGCTTGCTGGGATGTCAGTAAATTTTGGATTTCAGAAAAATAGGAAAGAAGAAGAAATATCCCTGAAACAGTGCTTTAAAGAGAATATGATGGCAAGCTACATAGAAAGTCCTCAGCAGCTACATGGATGGCTCAGGTCTCTAGAGAAGTTATTAGGAAATGGGAGTTTCTGCCTAGGGCCTGTGGAGGTGTTTATTGCTGCAACCCTGTACAGGATTGCAAATGTGGGTTCTGCCACCTTTCCAGTTTGGTTTAGCTAATATTCTGCTATTGTGTTTTAATAGTAACTCTACTGTCACCAAAGATATCTCAAGTGATTCAACATCTGCCAAAATGTCAATCGCCTTTCCTTCTAGTTTTGTTTCTTAAAATGTAGAGAATGTGAATGTTACAAATAAGACTGAGAAATTAAAGTGCTTGCCTGGTGTGCAAAAGGCCCTGGTTCAATACCTATCAGCACATAAACTGACTGTTACGGCATATTCCTGTTATCCCAGTACTCCAGAGGGAAAGGCAAGGGGAGCATGAAGTCAACTTCATCTTCAGCTATATGGCGATTTTGAGGATAGCATGGGCTATGTTGTCTCAGTTTTTTGGAGGTACAGGTAATGGGAGTGACAGCCTTTCTTGAACATATTTTCTCACCAATATGGGCCTCACTCCTAATTTTGACCCAGCTACTTCCTCTTAGAGAATGAGGTTTATCTTCTTTAGTAAACTGGCATCTATAAGCCTTAATTTTAGCTCAAACTTCATTGCCTATTTGTCAATGACAAATAGTGCCATTGATTTCTGGTAGAATCCAGTTCTTGAGGAACTAGTTAGAGAGCTATTATGCCTATCAAATTTGTTCATTAAATAAAAGCTAATGATAGTATTGAAAAGCTCAAAGACTGAGTTAAAAAACATTTGAGTATTCAAGGGTTAGGATTTCCCAAGCCTGCCTATAAAAGGAGTGCACTCATAAAGAAGATAGTAATTGATACAGAAAAATAGTAGCCCTTATGGTCTCTAAGGTTTCCTGTGTGGCTTGAATAATAATGAGGATTTTTCATCCCAATTTCCTGGACTCCCTGTCTATACCTGGGTATCTATACTTATCCATGACTTCAATAGCCTCATCCATCCCTTGGCTGGATTCACCCATGACCAAAGATGGGGGCAGGTCTTGATTTGCTATATAAATTAGGAATCACCAAGACCTCAGGTAGAGATCCTTTCAGGTTCTGTTTATTAGCAAGAAGAAGCAGCAGATTATTCTATAATCCAAGAAGCAGTGTCTCACTGCCAAGAATATATCAGTAAAGACAATCTTTCATGTAACCCCATCTTTTTAAATTTTAATTTATTTTTTAAATTTATTACAATTTATTCACTTGTATCCCAGCTGTAGCCCCCTCCCTCGTCCCCTCAATCCTGTGCTCCTTCCTCTTTCTCCTCCCATGCCCCTCCCCCAGTCCACTGATAGGGGAGATCCTCTTCCCCTTCCATCTGACCCTAGCCTATCAGGTCTTATCAGGACTGGCTGAATTGTCTTTCTCTGTGTCCTGGTAAAGCTGCTCCACCTTCAGGGGAAGGTAATCAAAAAGATGTAAGCAAATGCTGAGGTTCATAGCTAAACTTTGAGCAGAGTGCAGGGAATCTTATGAAATAAGGAGGAGATAGAAAAACCTGGAGAAGACAGGAGCTCCACAAGGAGAGCAATAGAACAAAAAAAAAATCTGGGCACAAGGGTTTTTTTCTAAGACTGGTACTCCAACCAAGGACCATGCATGGAGATAACCTAGAAACGCTGCACAGATGTAGTCCATTGCATCTCAGTCTCCAAACGGGTACCCTAGTAAGGGGAACAGCGGCTGTCTCTGACATGAACTCAGTAACCTCACCTTTTGATTAATAGGATCTAATGTCTAGCCTGAGTGCTCAGCTTCCTAGGAAAAGTAGACACTGGATTTTTTTCAAGGAGCCTGGAATTCATCAGTAGGGATAAATCATTCTGAAGAACTTGTACACTTGGCCAGGGGAGAGTTTCCTGTTTTCTTTCTTGATGAGCATGTAGAGCCCTCAGCAGAAAGCTGCAGTTCCAAAGAACTCATAGAAATGTTTTCATTTACCACAGGGCAGTGGCTTCAGGCTCAGATAGTCAGCTCTCTGATTGGCAAAGGAATGAGAATCCTGAAAAGTCGGGTCCACAGTCATCTGGAAAATAATTGTGAGCTTCTTCATCTGCCCAGTATTTCGTATTTAACATTTTATGAAATGCTCACCCATCCTATGAAGTGACTGCACCCTTTTTTGAAAGAAAAGAAAACCGAGAGTTTTAAAACAAAACTTTTTAGGAGTTTACAGCTAAAGATGGAAAGGGGAGTTTAAAGGAAAAAGAAAAAGAAAGTTTGATCCCTAGCAAAATTAATTTAACATGTGCATCTGCTTAGACTAAATTTCTTCTTCCAGTTTCAAAGCAAGACATACTGGAGCAAGGAAGAAATATGGCGAGAGAAATCAGATCCCAAGATAAGTTTCAGAAAAGGCACCTAGCTTTAAAATTTCCTAGGAGCTTCCTGCCCTTGATTCTGGATGTCATAAAGGAACAGCATGAACTGTCAGCCTCCTTGGGAGTCATTTTCTTTAACAAATGTGCTGGTGCTTCATCTCCTCTTAAACAGCTTCTGTCTCATTATCTGGATGGGGAACAGTTGCCCAAATGTGAGTATCACCTTCTCAATCAGATCCTCACTCTTCCTTGCCTACCCATCCCCCCTCCTTCCAGGTGCTAGCAGGTCATGATTAGGTGAAACTACATGGATGTCAAGTCTATATAACCTATTTCAAACTCAACTAGTCTTACCAAGCCCACCATCCTTACTACCTGCTGGTATTTCTAGGTCCATCTCATCGAGTTCTGTTTTTCCTCCTACAACTCCCATTTGCATTTATCTGTATCCTTCCTGCAAACTGAGCCATTTTCAGCATCACAACATTCTGTGACAACTTTGCAAGTCAGCATAGCTCTCTCCTTTGTTTGCAGCTTGCACATTCACCCTCCTCCCACTTTATCCCTTGACACTCTCTATGAAGCTATGCCTCGTATTTTAACATCAAACCAAAGGTCACCTCACTCCTTTCTCAGAGTGTTCATGACTGACTGATTCATCTGCTCTCCTTCTAGGTTTTCATAGCTCCCTGTGAAGAGGATGGGCTTAGACAAGACCTCACATCCTAATTGAAAAATACGCAAATGCCATGCCATGCCATAGTCAAAATAAATCTCGGACTCTCTATGTCTCAATTCCACCAGTTTAAATTGAGGAAACTACAAAAATCTTTCGCATTGACTTGTTGGGAAGGTGAGTGTTGTAGAACATGAGAAGTATTTAGCTCAATGAGTAAACAGCAGATAAGTGATGTCTGTAATCAGTAATGTAATCAGCATCCTCTTCGTCTCCCTGTTGGGTAATTGCTGACCCACGTGCTTGTCTTCTTCTCTGGATGTACGTTTCTTGATGATACTGTCTGTGTAATTGGATTTTATATCCTAGCACCTGGCACAGTGCCTACCACATAACAGGTGCTCAATAAACACTTATTGGATGAATTATAACTCAATTATCTGCCATCTGGTTTGTCCGAAACCACATATATTAGCAGGATTTAGCCTACTGCTCCATCATTCCATCATCCCATCTGCTTTTATATTTAGAAAAGAAGGAATTTTCCGTGCATCTCTCCCAGAGTTTATTCATAGGAACCACTGCTTGGTTCTGCTTCCCAACGGTACCTAATGAGTCACAACAGGTTTCAGAGGATTGGACTCTGAAACCTCAATTTGACTATGTGTTGAAAATGCAGGGCTGCTGTTTTCCCTCAAAGTGACACTGCTGGCACCTTGATGGTCCCAGATGTGGGAAATTCCAGTTCCTTTCCATATTCCATCCCAAGAATGAACATAATTTTTTTTATCAATTCCATGGTGTTGATAAAAACAGGAAATACAATAAATAGAGGACACATTTTCAAGGAACAATTGGGAATATTAATGTGAGTTTATTTTAGCGCAGGACAGATCACACATACCTAGAAGGTCTTTGGATGTGATCCCTTGCCAGAGCAGCCATGTTGCTAGATTAAAATACCTCTACACTGCTATCTTTCCTTTCTACCTTTTCAAACTTCAAAAGCAGACCCTGCCATTTTAATTTTTCTTGAGAATACATGAACAAACCCAGGTAGGGCACTAGTGACAGACCAAAGAAAAGTTTCCAAGCTTAGCTTGGTGAATCAATGTGTTTTATTGGGATTATAAGAGGAGTGCCTGCCTAAAATAGTATGAGCAACTGAGGGGTGGTTATGCCAGCAGAGTGGCCCAATCCAGAGAGAGACTTTGAACTACTTGCATTTCCTCCGAGAGGGGTGGGACTTCCTGTAGCTAGTACTCTGTGTTGTGAGTACTAGTGCCCTTTTCCACGACAGGACTGTCTTACTGAGGGTAAAATAGATGCGGTGCCCTAGGGATGGCCTTCACAACAGCCGTTTTCCATTTTATAGTCTTCGCTAAAATGTTCTCCAATTCCTTTTCTCAAATGAACAAGCAAAAGAATTGTTAATGTGCTTCCTTGATAAAAGACCAGTCTGTTTTCAAAACTCTACTTTTAGTAAGAGGATTAATATAAACTTTTGGAGTTATGTTTTCTTTTCTTTAAGTACACTAAGTATCTTGGAGTAAGTTGAAAATTCCCTCCAAATAAAAAGTAGAAATTGTTTCTGGGGAAGAATAAATTCCATAGTGAGATATCTCCTCTCCTCTTCTCTTTCTTTCTTCTTTCCCCTTTCCTCCCCTCCGCTTTCCCCATTCTCCTTCTCTAGTCTCTTCTCTTCTTTCTGTTCTCTTTTTTCCTTTTCTTCAGTTTCCCTCTCCTCATGTCCTCGCCTCTTCTTTTCTTTTCCCCTCTCCTCCTCTCTTCTCTTTTACTTATTCCAGAAAAGTGCTAAGCAGAAATGAGAGTAGAAAGAAGAGTCTAGGCACACAATTTATTCCAGCAGCCTCCCAAGTTAAATATACAAGATCACTGCTCAGCCCCCGAAACCGCCCCCCCCCCTTCCTTTAAGACTAGAAATATGTGTCGTTGTATGAGGAGGAGTGGAAGGGGTAAATAGAAATAAGGATGTAAATATGTGTATTCAAATACTAGGTGTAAAATGACACCCATCTGAATAAATCTGAAAACTCAAGAAAGAACGAATATTACATCCAGGAATGGTGGGTTAAAAATCTCTCCCTCTCTCACTCTCTTTGTTATGTATCTCCCTTTTAAAATTCTTTTTTCATATATTACATCTTGTTTGAGAGGACTGTAGAAACATTTGGAACTTTGGGCTACAAAAAAAAAAAGCCTTCAAATGCTCTAGATAGAGACTAGTGAGCCATTCTGATGGGAGTTTTGAAGATCAGAAAGCAGAAACAATACCAGTAGTAAAGGCCTAGCCACAGGCTTCAGTGAAAACTGACCTAGATGGCATTCAAGCTATATTATGGTGATGAATCTGGCTACCTTCAACGATTTCTGAGAAGTAATGTAATGCTGAATTAAAAGGTTATGACAATTTTTTTTTGGTGGTAGAAATTCAAGACACCATAACATTGAATATGTGACATGGTTATTATTTATTACTCTTAAACAAGTGTAGATTAAAGAAAGCAACAAGTAGGGTAGAAAAAAACTTACAATATGCAATTTGGAAAGAAAAAGAGGATTAGAAAGGTTAAGGTTTCAGCCAAAGAACATGCTGAAAGGAGGCTATATTTGTTAAGAGATCTGTGTTATTTAAGAGAAACCTCTCTCATGTTTTACACTTGAAAAACTATCCAAAGTTCAAGACACCACCTACCAAAGGCTCTAGGTTATGAAAAGAGATAGTCTAATGGTTTCCTACTCTTGGGAACTACTTAGTTCTTGGGAAGTCTTTTAACTAACTTCAGTATATAAGAGATGCTTCATTTCTGGTTCAAGGTAGTAACCACGCTCCATTCTGATCTGCCAGCAGAACTTGGTAATGTTGACTACACCATGGTACTGGTTTGGGAAGCATGAAGTACGCAATATGGAAGATTTTCCTGTACAGTTTCAGAGATCCACTGAGGTCATGAAACATGTGTCAGGGCAGATACCCTGTGAAGAGACTCTAAGAGACTATTTCATAAAATTTGTGACAGTGAAGCTTGGCTTATAGTGACAGTAAAACTTGGATTTCCTGATGTTGGTACCAGAACCAACGAAAATCCTGAAAAAAAAAAAGCTGCAGAAATCAGGAAACAAAAGAAATAATTGAAGAGGAGAACCAGCTAACTGAAGCAATATATATAATGCAAGCAGCAAAACTATACAGAAAGAACTATGTCAAGCCCTTTGAAACTAAGACAATTTCATCAGAAACCTCAAATGACTGATATAGAGAGAACTGTAGAATTTGATATTTTCTGTTCTTTGATTTAGTCTTGCCTTATTATGCCTCTATCCTTATCTTCTGATATTGAAATGAATATTTTGTGCCATTGAATGTTATAAGCGTGTAATTTGTTTATTATTATTTTATTATTATTTTACAGGTGACCACAAAAGATGGCTTTGAGTCTCAGAAAGGAGACTTCGGATTTTTGAATAGTGCTGGAACTGTTAATGACTGGAGACTTTTGAATTTGAACTAAATGTGTTTTATATCATGAAATGGCCATAAGCTAATGGTGGTCAGGGACAGAATGTTAAAGACCAAATGTCAAACGCCCCGTTAGAAGCATGTGTTTAAACACTTTGTTCACAGCTGGTGGCATGGTTTTGGAAGGGTATGGAACCTTTAGACAGTAGAAGCACAGCATTGAGAGCAAGCTTTTTTTAGCCTGGCCTCATTTCCTGTTCTGTCTCTCTGCCTTCAGACTACCTTCTCGGTGTGACTGGATGACCACATGCTTCTGTTGTCATGCTGTCTGTGGTGGTTTGAATAGGTCTGGCCCCTATAGATTCATGTGCTTGGATGCTTGGCCAGTAGGGAGTGGCACTATTAGGAGGGGTGGCCTTGTTGGAGTAGTTTGTCACTGTGGGGGTGGGATTTAAAGTCTCCCATGCTAAAGTTCTGCCCCAGTGTGGAAGCCAGTTTCCTCCTTTAGACCAAGATGTAGAACCTTCAGCTCCTCCAGCTCCATGTCCGCATGCATGCTGCCTTGCTTCCTGCCATGATAATAATAGACTAAACCTCAGAAACTTCAAGCCAGCCTCAATTTAATGTTTGCCTTCATAAGAGTTGCCTTGGTCATGGTGTTCCTTCACAGAAATGGAAACCAAGCTAAAACACTGTCTTTGCCATGAAAGGCTTTATCTCCTTTGGAACTATGAACCAACAGAAACTCTTTCTACATTAAGTGGCTTTGATTATTTAATTAATTGCCAAAATAGTTTATCACAATAATAAAAAAATAGTTAAGAGGCTTTAAAATGAAAATTTAATTGGTATATAATAACTGTATATTTATTGAATTCAGTATGATATTTTGAAACATGTGTATTTTGTATTTATTTTATTTGTCATCTCAAATATTTATAATTTCCTTATGGTAAGTACATTGAAATACCCTTTATTAAATCTCTTGAAATATAGAGAAGGCTTCTGTTAATTGTGTCAACTTTCTCCTCCTATATAAGTTTGCAGTCCTGAGTCCTTCCCCTTTACCCTTCACACCCTATGCAAGACAATGCTGCCCTCCATTCTATGAAATCAGCCTCATTTTTAAAATTTTATTTTTCTTATTAGTTACATTTTGTTAACTCTGTATCCCAGCTGGAAATCAGCCTCTTTAAAGTCACACATGAAAGAGATTGTGTACTATGTGTCTTTATTTATTTCATGAGACACATTGTTCGCTATGTTCACACATTTCCACAAATAATACAAATAGTTTTTATGACTAAGAATTATTTCATGGTGTGTACATAATGTATTTTCTTAACCTAGTCATCCATTGATGGGCAATTGGTATGAGTTCATTTTTAGATGTGATGATTAGGTAGGACATATATCTTTTTTCCTTACATTGATTTCATTTCTTGTAAGTATATGCCCATTACTATAATTTCTATATTACATGGTTGTTCTTACACTTTTGTAGGACTGCCCCTATTATTTTCAAATGGCTATACTAATTTGTAATTCCATCAATAGTGAATAAGCATTTTTTCCTTTTCCATATCTTTAGCAGTATTAGCAACCTTTTGTCTCAAAAAATTCAGATATCTAATGAGACACTCAACAACAGGTCGGTGATATTTTTTATTCTGAATTATCCAGTTGGTTTCCTAATGTGCAGGATGTTTAAGTCATTGTGATCATGGACTTAGAATTTTCCCATATACATAGCAAGCTTTCCTAAAGCAACCTTGTATTAAGTATGTATTAACAGTGTGTTAAGTATTCTGTTCCCAGTGTGTTAAATATTCTGCACAGGAACAGAAAATAAGAGTCCTCTATAAAAAATTAAATAATTGCCTTTATCAAATTTTCCTTAACTTACTCAGGTCATCAGCGTATACAGAATTAGAGAGAGGGACTGTAGATTGTCTCCTGTGCAAACTGATGAGAACATTGGTGTGTGTCCCATAGACAAATAGTCAGACCAAGTGACATTAAATGGGAAGGTAACAAGGGAGGAGGAATGATCAAGCTGTAAAGAGAACCCTGTTGAATGGTCCTTTCGCCTGGCAAATGTAAATAGAATAAAGAATAGAAAATTGTGAGTGAATGTGGGGCCTCCATAATGTGAATCCTACAGCAGGCATTTGTGGGTGATGTGAAACTCTGATGTGTTGTAAAATTTATATCTCTCCCCAAAATGATCTACTGGTAGAACATATAAATTTTGCAGGAACTGTTAAAGCTGTCATAAAACCTCATTGCTGTAGATACAGTAGGTGTTTCAGAAATACACGCCAAAGCAGAGATTTGTAATCATTTCAGTGTGCTTCATAAAAAGAAGCACATTGTGTTTCAACAACTGAAAAACTGCATAGATTCCCTTCCTCCAAAGACTTGCTTTATCTTATTTTTGCATACTTAAAGAAGAGATAGCAAAGACAAACAGCCTAAATATTTAAACACATGCAGTTCCTCAAACAGCCAGGTTATTAGAAAGGTGAGCACTGGTAATTATCTCTTACCGAGAGCACATGGAGCTGGTGGCTCCATTTTGTAACAGTGGATCTTGCTTACGCTTAACAAACTGGTCCCTACGGGGGGCAGCAATAAATCAATACCTATGTGTAATCTCAGTATCTTGAATGCAGAGGGAGAGTTGGGTGTATAATGGCATTGGTTTGTCTATTGTCATTCAGACATGAGCTGCATCAGAAAAGGGGCTTGTGGGAACCTGATAAGGGGTGGTCCAAAGTGAACCATCAATCACAGGAGAAGCAGTATTCTGATGGTTTATAAACACACACTTTCTAGCAGAGGAAAAAAGTGATAGATCTGCAATTTACTGCTTATCATCCTTGCTAGAAGTTTCATAATACAAAAGCCTGACCTTCAATGGATAAGTATCCTTGCTGACTACCTGCTTTTGTGGAGGAAATATGACACTCAAACCACTGAGCAGAGAAAGCCCTTATGTGACCCAGTAAACACGCCCTCTTTGATTGTGAACTATGAGGTAGTTCAAGCATCTCCTTGAACAAGAAGAGGATGCTTTTTATTGAAAGAAACCAGTCCTTCTCTCTAGGGAACTAATGGACTGAAGGAATTGTATGGATTACCCACTTGTTCAGCACTCATTAACTTTCTGCAATCCACTGAGCCACATCTTGGCACATAACAAGAGAAGGAGGGAATGGGGACACAAGCATACAAAAACACCACTCACTCACTGTATCAAGGCAACAGGGCATCACAGCCTTCTTTCTGAACAGTGTGCTTGTCTTTCTTAGCTTCTTGACAAAAGTAGAAAGATGTAAGTACTATTTTTAATGTGATCAGTCTACTTTTTGCCTTTCTTTCCTCTCTCTAGGGAATACTATAATGCCTCAGGGTGGAGGGCATTGTGAAGTTCTATGGAAGGCTACTCTGAAGTACTTTTATGAACTCATACATTTTTTATGCAACCAACTGAGAGGAATTTTAAGAGCTGTTCTGCTTTGGCTGAAACAAAAACTCAGTGGCTTAAAGGATAAAGTCTTTTAAAGTGTAGTGTAATTGGGAATCTATCAAGGAGATGCTCAATGCTTCATTACTCCATATCTCTTCAGCAATGTCTTGCTTTCTGTAATCTCTAGATGACTACCACCTAGGAATAGTCTCGGGAAAGGAAGAAGGGAGAGATAAAAACTTGGAGGGGACAGGAGCTCCACCAGGAGACCAACATAGCTAAAGCATCTGGTTCAGGTTGTCCTGCAGAGACTGATGAATCAACCAAGGACCATGCATGGAGAGGACCTAGACCCCCTACTCAGATGCAGCCCATGGGGAGCTCAGTCTCCATGTGGGTTTCCTAATAAGAGGAACAGGACTGTCTCTGACATGGACTCAGTGGCCAGCTCTTTGATCACTTCTCCTCTTTCTGGCGAGGAAGCCTAAGTAGGCCACAGAGAAAGAGGATCCAGACAGTTCTCATGAGACCTGATAGACTAGGGTCAGATGGTAGGGGAGGAGGATCTCCCCTATCAGTAAACTAGGGGACAGACATAGTGGAGGAAGAGGGATAGAGGGTGGAACCAGAAGAAGATGAAGGAGGGGACTCCAGCCAGGATACAAAATGAATAAATTTTAATAAATAATAATAATAAAGAAATAAAAAAGACTTGATGAAGTACATCTCTCAATGGAGACCTTGGTGAAAGTTATCTGTGTTGGTGCCTTGGGATCAAACATTGTTTTTCTCATAGTAGATACTCATTTATTTATGTGACTAACTCATTTATTCAAATGATGTTAACTGTTCCACTTCTCAACACTAGAATTTTATCAGCTCAAAAACAAACAACCAAATAGAAAAGAAGAAGGACATCCCTTATCAGTGGACTAGGGGAGGGGTATAGGGGGAGAAGATAAAAGGAGGGTGGGATTGGGAGGAGATGAGGGAGGGGGCCATAGCTGGGATACAAATTAAATAAATTGTAGTAGATGATGATCACACACACACACACACACACACACACACACACACACACATATATATATATCAAGCGACCAAAATTTCCTAGTAATATAAAGAGTCCATCTTAGTAAGGGAGATGATTTACAATAATCAGGTCAGCAATGTGATAATGGGATTGCCAACACAGCTTGAGTTGGGCTCCCTTTGACTTGCTTGTTCTTGGTGCCATCCCCTGTCACCTCCATCATGTTGTCAGGGGCCTTTTTCTCTGTAGTGTTTTATTATCCCATCACTACCTTTGTGAATTACAAAGCTCTTCAAAGGAAATAACTATATTTTACAAAACTCACCGAAGTGCAGAGACATAAAAATTCTGAGACCTTTGATGCTTAAATATATGTCCAAAATTGCCATAAACTAGAGGTGGCTGTAAAAATCCCCATCAAGTTATTGAATTTTTGTTAGTTTAAAGGAATTACTTAGCAGGCTTTCATGATGAAAACGTTACTGCACAGCAAGTCCATGAACTGGAAACTGAGAAACTGATGCTAGAAAATCAGCAGCGGAAAAAAATCACGAAAAAATAGCAGCATCGTTTCCAGCAACAGCTCACTATCACACGGATGCAGCGGCTCACCACCACATGTGACGGAGGCAACACAAGTTTGCAAGGCTGTTATTTGTTGAGAAAAGTAGGAGAGGAAGTTGTACAAAAGGAAACCAGAGCATGGCAGAAGCTGCTGTTACCCTGGGATTCAATCCAACTGTGGGATTTCTGTGCATGCAGATGTGTATCTCAACATCTGTATGTATTTGTTATGCTTTTTCTTTGACTCCCCCTTTTTTCTGTTTGTTTGTTTGTTCTGTTTTATCCTGGTTTGTTTTTATTTTATTCTATTCCATTTATTTTAGATGCCTGTTTGGTTTCTAATTAAAGAAAATGAAAGGGTGTGGATTTGACTGGGTAGGGAAAGTGAGGAAGATCTAGAAAGAGGTGAGGGAAGGAAAACTGAGATCAAAATATACTGGAAATGTATGAAAAAAGGCCTATTTTTTAAATTGCAGTTTTTAGAATAGGTCTGTCAATGACTGCTCGAAATGAGAAAAAAACCAGTTTTTCGGTACCTAATCAAAATGTTCTTACTCAGAGAATATTTGTTTTACTCTTAATTATGTTTACCTGTTTTTTTCTGTTTGTTTTGTTTTTGGTGTGTGTGTGTGTGTGTGTGTGTGTGTGTGAGTTCCTGAGGACTTCCAAAGCGGTTGTCAGATCCCACAGGTCTAGAGTTACAAGTGGTTTTGAGCCACCTGATATGAGTGCTGGGAATCCTCTGCAAGAGCAGAAAATGAACTTAATTGTTGAGTTATCTCTCTACCCATTTTACTATTTATGTTCACATTGTTCATTGTGTGTTTATACCTTTAGACCTGTACAGATATGTGCATGGTAGTTCAAGGTCCAGCAGAGAGTAGATCAGACAATCATATAATAGACTCACTCATTGGTCATAGCAAAAGAAGCCTTGCATCATGGATACTGGGCCACAAGCTGTGAAACTACATGGAGATATCTCTTCCTGCTTCACCTACTGTCCGATACATTCTGATGTATCCAAATATAGATCAATACATTCAGTGTAATGAATATAAAAAAGAAACTAAACCAAATTAGATGGAAAGAAAATCTACAAATCAATTAGAAACATGAAATCAAGACCTGGATTACCTAAGGAAAAATAATCTACATTCAATAGTTTGTCTAAGTTAAAACAGCATGTGTCCTAATATCAGTTAATATGTTGAACCTCTGAGCATAGTGACTGTCATCTTTTTTTTTTTTTGAATTTTATTTTTTTCTTATCAGTTACATTTTATTAACTCTGTATCCCAGCTGTGTCTCGATCCCTCATTACCTCCCAGTCCCTCCCTCCCTCCCTCATCTCCACCGTGCCCCTTGCCAAGTCCACTGATAGGGGGGACCTCCTCCCCATTCATCTGATCCTGTTTTATCAGGTATCTTCAGGACTGGCTGCAAAGCTCTCCTCTGTGGCCTAACAGGACTGCTCCTCCCTTGGGGGGTGGGGAGGCCAAAGAGCCAGTCATTGAGTTCCTGTTAGAAATAGTCCTTGTTCCCCTCACTATGGGAAACCAATTGGTTACTGAGTTACCACAGGCTACATCTGAGCAGAGGTTCTAGGTTACATTCATACATGGTCCTTGGTTGCATGTCAGTCTCAGAAAAGACCCTGTGCCCAGATAT
>NW_026596051.1:1617464-1620508 GCF_907164565.1 Psammomys obesus
GGATTTGGGCGGAGATCCGTCTTCTGTAGCTTCTTCATGCTGACCGTTGGACGTAGGCATCAGGGACTGGGGAGGCTGAAATGCCAGTCAAAAGCTGGGCAATAGGGCAGTCCCAAGCATCTGGTCAGTTGATCCACCGGAAGAGGCAGGGAGCAATCAGGTCAGTTTCTAGGAAGTCCAGATCTCAGCTTGTAGTCTATAGCTGATCCCAGAACAGAGTTGAACAGGTGAAAATCTGCTGAGACAAATTTAGACTGGAGACAGAAGTTAAAATTTATCTATTAGATTGGAAAGATTAGGGAAAACCTCATCTGTGATCTTTTTGAGCTATGCCAGATCCAGGTCAAATCCTGAAACTTATATGAAATTTTTAGTACATAAAAGGAAATGTATAATTTTAAATACTCAGAAAAGTAACATATCAGCAAATTGAACATCTTGAGAGTAACAGGTAAAACTACATCTTACTGAATAAGTATCAGTTGTTTGTTTTATAACATTTTTTCTGTGGGCATAGCTGTTGGTAATTAGCCACGAATGAAGCTTGGCCTTTTTTATACTCAGCATCTTTTAGTCCCCATCTCTATGTTTATATTGGAAAGTTAGGCAGAAACACATTACTGGCTTTAGTGTTAAACCCTGGATGCTTGATTTTTTTTATTTCCGTGTCAAAATCTATCTCAGAAATGGCAGATATTAAGAATACCATACTAAAAGCTATGACTTTTGGGTCAGATATATATATATATTAAACAGATGTTTTTAACATAACGAGAAGTATCTTTAAGTCTATCTCTAGAAGCCAACCAAAGGAAATTAAATCTCAACCTGGTGACTGAATAATAAGCAGTCAGTGTTTTATCAACTTATCAGAACTCTATTAATAAATGTCAAAACTCTGAACTTTTGAAATCTTATAACATAAGCATAACAGTAGCAAAGAGGGGGGAGAGATCTAAAGTATCTCTCAATTTTAACATGTTTTAAACTATTTTTATCAACTTAGACACTCTAAATTTTTTTGTATTTATCAACCCTGAAACAATTTTTTTTCAGACCAAATAATAACATTTTAGATTTTATAACCTAAACTCTTATATCTTTAGACTTTATATAGGCACTGTATCTTTTTTTAATCTAGTTATATATCTTAAGACACAGATAACTAACATGAATTCTGTGAGCAAGGGAAACCTGTCCTTTTTTCTAAATAAGAGATCTAGTACCCAGTAGTTTTAGCTAATGAACTGATCAATGAACTAACAGTGGATCTAATTGTCTTCTCTCTAGCTATAAAGCTGTCGTAAGCTTGGCATAGCCATCAAGGTGTTCAGAGACCTGAGAAGGATAAATTATAAGCTATATAAATATATCAATCTATGTGTTTATCAAAATGACAGAGATGACTACTTAGTCCATCACCTAGGCAGTGTCCCTCGCTCCTATTTCATGGCATCCTGAACAGAGGCTGTCCAGCCAGGCACAGAAGGTGAGAGACTGCTTTTACTGCTTCTGTGGAAAGAGGAACAGAAGAGATTGACCTCACCTTGCCTCTCACAATGTGAGACAATGGCTCCTCAGATGTCCCCGGCTTTGTCCACAGCTTAGGCTGGGCCCTAGCAGTGGGCCAGTTGAGGCAATATTGCCCAGTGGTTAGCATACCACAATCCAGAGTCGCAGTCATCTGTCGTTGTGCCCAAATCTTCTCGGAGACCTTGGGGGAGCTACTGCCAGGATTTTAGGACTTTCTGTCACAATAAGCTTACACAGTTAAAATGCCATATTCATCAGATCTCTGACAAGCCTGAGGGCCAGCATATCTGAGTTACTCTTTGTCTATCTTTATTATCTGTTTTAAACTGTGTAAAAGAAAAACTAAACAAAGACACTAGGTGTAGCCAACTGTAGTTGTTAGTATAACTTTAAATCTGTTCTTTCTGAACTAAAATCAAAGCAAATCTTTTAATCAGACATAGTTCATAGAGAGCCTAGCAAATCTTGTTGTTCCTATCACTTGCATTAAAATTGAACAGTAAAAAGCTTTGTATTTAGTACTAATCAGATGACTGAACATAGCTGAGATACCTGAACAAAAATGATCACAAACTCATGGCTCTATCTTTTTTCTCTGGACTAGCATGGCGACTGACCACGTGTAACTGAACTCAGCTGGAAGCCCTAAACAGATATGGCAGCAAAAATATAGTTTTACATGCTCTCTATCCCTGAAAGATCATGGTGGCTAGCCTCGTGTTAGGCTACCACAGGCTGTGACTGATAATACCAAACATAGCTATTAGGTGCTGATGATGATACAGCAAACATTGTGGAGCATTTATAATCCCCCACAACCAACATTTTTAAAACATTTTGTAATGAGGAATTACCAGCCTTTTAAATGAACTATAACTACATCCACTAACCTTCTGCAACATCCACTAACCTTCTGCAACATACACTAACCTTCTGCAACATACACTAACCTTCTGCAACATACATTAACCTTCTGCAACATACACTAACCTTCAGGTTTCTAGCTTTCTTTTTCTGGCTTAACCAGACATTCTTTTTCTTTTCTCTTGCTTTTTAGACAACATATTGTTATTTCACAGACTCCCAAGTGTCCGAGCACCGCCCGCCCAAGCTCCAGCTCCACGTCTCCCCAGCCACCTGAAAGCATTTTCTCCTCGGCTCCTTCGGGAGGGAGAGCACACTGCTTGGTGTCCTGTCATGCAGCCGTGTGCTCCCGAGCTCCCGAGCTCCCGAGCCGAGAACTAGTTTCAATTTCAACTGTCCTCTGTCCAAACTCTCATCAGTCCAAGTCCACAAAGAAACAGACACAGAAAAACACATACATACATGAGAAACACAGGATTTAAACAGACAAAACACGACACAAGCCGCGCGGCACGAAGCAAAACTGAAAGCAAAAATTCAGATGGAGACTGTGTTGGAAATTCGTCTCCCAGACGGGGAACCAACAAATTGGCCCCCACTCAGATGAGAGTCGGTGGGACTCGAACCCACTCAGACCCTCCAGATGA
>NW_026596051.1:1620518-1681835 GCF_907164565.1 Psammomys obesus
GACCCTCCAGATGAGAGTCGGTGGGACTCGAACCCACTCAGACCCTCTCAGCCTGGAGACGGCTCTCCGGCCCAGCAGAACAGAAGTCCAGGTCCGTCAACCCCTTCTTACTTTCTGCCAAATTCAGATGACTTGATCAAGTCTCAGGTTGCAAACAGAACAGACACAGAAGCGCACAACAGACAAGACAGATACATACAACAGAAAAGACGGCTGGCCAGCTTACCTCCCGAAGGTGGGTCGTTGGTCCCTGGGTGGGGGGGTCTCAGATCTCGCTGGGGCCTCCAAATGAAAGATCCCCGGAGGGTATCTTCCGTCAGAGAGACCCCCTCCCAAAGATCAACGAGGCCATTCGGATGCAAACAGCAAGAGGCTTTTATTTTGATACACAGGTACCCGGGGCAAAAAGTCTTTCGGAAGACTTCCGCGCCCCCTAGATGGGAAGCTGGGGTTTTTATAGGGTTTTAGAGGCAGAAGCACTGGTACAGACACGAGAGGGCATGGTTACAGGGGGCTGATTGGTACGTTTACACGAGACCACAATTTGCGTCAAAGTTTGGCAGGGGCACCAAGATTCCAGGAGCTGGGTGGTCAAGGGGGGTAGGATGACCCCTTGACGTGGCCCGCCACCTGTTATTTTGTTTTTCCCTATCTTAGCTGAAACAGTCTCACAGATATCTATGAGAGTGATTAACACAAACTGTTTTTAGTATGACTGGGGCAGCCTGACCACAGATATCCCAAGTGGGTGACACAGCTAGGATTTCTCAGTAATTTTCCAGTTTCTCATCTGGCCTTCAGAGTTTTACAAAACAGTGGTGTCTCACAAAATGGCGTTAGCCATGTTTAACTTAGTGTGAGGCTGGGGTCTTTCAATAGCTGGGTCTTGAGGAAGCACTATTCCTAATTGTCTTAGAAAGCGCCAGATAGATTTCTGTAAAGCAAAGGACACTGTCATCAAAACAAAACGCCTGCCTACAGATTGGGAAAGAATCTTCACTAACCCTTTATCTGACAGAGGACTAATATCCAGTATATAAAAAGAACTAAAGAAGCTGAAAAGCAGCAAACCAAGTAATCCACTTAAAAAATGTGGAACAGAGCTAAACAGAGAATTCTCTGTAGAAGAATATAGAATGGCAGAGAAACACTTAAAGAAATGCTCAACCTCATTAGCCATTAGGGAAATGCAAATCAAAACGACCCTGAGATATCACCTTACACCCATCAGAATGGCCAAGATGAAAAACTCAAGGGACAACACATGCTGGAGAGGTTGTGGAGAAAGGGGAACCCTCCTCCACTGCTGGTGGGAATGTAAACTGGGACTGTCATCTTTTTTATTCTAGCACTCGGGAGTTTGCAACGAGAAGATGGCTATGAGTTTAAGACCAGCCTCAGCTACTGAGTGCATCCCATTTCAGCCTGGCCACAGAGTGAGGCTCTGTCTCAAAACACAAAAGCAGCAACACAAATAAGATGTTTGGCTTCTTTAGACTGCCTTCCTTAAATACTGAGCTATTTAAAAGGCCACAGAAGCTTTGGTTATGTGTTTTGAGAAACTGAAGTGTCTGGTTCAGTGAATCGAAGAACGTGTGGATGTTTAGACACCAAAAAAAAACACTAGAATGATTTTCTTCTCCTAATATTTTTGATTACTGTTATTGGCTCATTTTTATCCCAATGTACTTGACACTGTAAATATAGCCTCTACTTGACTACACATTGTAGGTTTTTGTTAAAGCAAGTTCTACTTTATTATAGTTAGTGTGGATTTCTACGTGTCTGTGTGTTTGTATTTAGGTGTCTAGGTGTGCTAATTTACTTGTAGATGCATGTGAGTGTGCAGATGTATGTACTCATACATGCGTGTGGAGGTCAGAGGGGAGCATCTGGTGTCCTTATCTTTCATTATCTACCCAATTCTTTCTACATAGAGACTCTTATTGAACCTGGAGCTTAGGCTGCTGGCCAGAAAGCTCTAGTGACCATGTCACTGTCTCCTCCTGATAGTGATACAGCATGGGTACACAGGACTACATATGGCATTTTATATAAAATCTAGGGATTTAAACTCAAGACATAATGTTCAGCCCACACTGTCTAAGCTATCTCCCTAGCTCCTCATATTCCCTGATAAAGTGAAATTTATGCAAAAAAAACAGTCTGGTGACCCTCATGTAGCACTCATTTTTAAATCCTATAGTATTTGGTGTTCCTTAAAGTATCTCTCTTCCAACACCCCAACCCTAAATAGGAGAGAGAAGGTTAGTGGGGAGAGTGGCCACAGACCCCTTCACTTCTGGATGTTAATGGTCCATGTATCAAGAATCTCATCAACAGCAAAAGCAGCTGGCAGTCTTTACCAATCTGCTGTACCCTGGTGTGTTTCTCTCTACCTGTCTGCTGCTAACTGCCACACTGCCCATCTCTGATCTCTTCAAACTGCCACTGACCAAATGCCACAACTGCATGCCATACTTTCTCTTTCTGGGCTCTCTTATTTATACCCTCAGAGCCCTAGAGCCCTTCTCCATGCTACATGATGCAAGCCATTACCAGCTTTCAAAGACCATGCCCCGTGTGAGAAAATTATCAGCTGTGGACAAACTAAAGCCCAAACTAAAATCCCACACTTAGGATTAAAACAAAACCATATTTACATAGCGTAACTGAGTTTACAAAGAAACCTAGACTTCCACTACACTCTGAAATGTGAATGCCTCAATGATGAGAGTTCTGGGGCTTTCTCTAGACTGTCCTAGGCTCTGTGCTGGTCAGTTTCCCAGTACTGTAACAAATACAGGGCAACGCATATGTAAGGAAGAAAAGCTTTGTTGGGTTCTTGGTTCTGGAGTTTTCAGTCTGGTGGATCAGCCCTGTTGTTTTGGGTAGGTGATGAGAACTGTGTACGGTAGGACCAAAAAACTCACCTATTGTTGGCCAGCAAGCAAAACAGAGGAAGATGAAGAACTTGTCTTTTAGCATTGTCTTGGAGGGTATGCCCTTAGTGATGCCCTTTTTGCCCATTATTTCCACCTCCTAAAGGTTCCATCACCCCTCAGCAGTGCCACAGTGTAGGGACCAAGCAAATTCCATCCAGGATCTATGACTCAACTTTATTACACCTGTTTGAATTTTAGCTACACTTGGGAAGAGTCCCAAGCCCTTTCTTCTTGTGTGATCTTTTATTTATAACTGCTGCTTTTCAAGCCTTTCCAGTGAGTACACTGTCTGGTCCAGTTAGCTGATGATGGTAAATTGAATTCCAGCTCCCAGCACTGAGGTTATGACTATACCAGATGTTCTACTCTGTAATCTCACAGTCTTGGGATATGGGCAGTATAGAAACCTTCATTTTTAAAGGTAGGGAAACTAGGCCTTCATAGAGAAAGCAGTTCTTTAAGTTTTAAATGCTACTTGTAGGCAAAACAATTTTGGATCCAGGATTTTATGGGTGGGTTGATGTCCCCTGCCTCCAATGGAAGTCCCATTTGGCTACAGGAAGTGGCAACTTCAAGCCCCATATTCCCCACTGTTAGGAGTCTCAGCTAAAGTCACCACCATAGACTCCTTGGAGCCTTTCTGTCCCAGAGATGGCCCCCCAACATTTCCATTCTAATAGATGTTACCCTTCCCACTCCCTCTTCTTCCTAGTTCCCTCCCTCCATCTACTTCAGATGTCTATTTTATTCCTCCTTTAGAGTGAGACTCAAACATCTTCCTTTGGGGCCTCCTTGCCTTCTTTAGGTCTATGGATTGTAGCATCGATATCCTGTATTTTATGGCTAATATCCACTTATAAGTGAGGACTTACCATGAATCTCTCTCTGGGTCTAGGTTACCTAACTCATGATGATCTTTTCTAGTTCCATTCATTTCCCTACAAATTCCATTATTTTCTTGATTTTAGTAGCTGAGTAGTATTCCACTGTATAAAGGTACCACATTTTCTTTATCCACCATTCTTCAGCTGAGGAGCATCCAGTTTGTCTCCAGTTTCTGGCTATTAAAAATAAAGCTGCTATACACATAATTGAGCAAGTGTCCTTGTGGTATGGAGGAGTGTTTTTTAGGTGTATGTCCAGGCATGGTATAGCTGTGTCTTGAGTAAGATCTATTCCCAATTTTCTGAGAAACTGCCAGGTTTATTTACACACTGACTGTATAAGTTTTTACTCTTACCAGCAATGCAAGAAGTGTAGGGATAAAGAGATTAAGGGAATGAAAAACCAGTGACTGGCCCAACTTGAGATCCATTCCATGGGAAAGAGCTAACCCCTGACACTATTAATGACAGTCTGCTATCCTTGCAGACAGGAGCCTAGTATAACTGTATTCTGAGAGGCTTTATCCAGCAGCTGATGGGAACAGATGCAGAGATCCACAGCCAAACAATAGGCCAAGCTCAGGAAGTTTTGTGGAGGAGTGGCAGTAAGGATTGAAGGAGCTGAAGGGAACAAGGACAACAAAAGAAGACTTACAGAATAAACTAATCTGGGTCCATTGGGGCTCACAGAAATGGAATCACCAACCAAAGAGCATGCAAATACTAGACCCCCTACACAAATGCAGCAGATATGTAGCTTGGTCATCATGTAAATTCCCTAACAATGGGAGTAGGGGCTGTCTCTTACTCTGTTGCCTACCTTTGGATCCCTTTTTCCTAGCTGGGCTTCCTTATCTGGCCTCAGTGGGAGAGGATATTCTTAGTTCTGCTGCAATTTGGGTTGCCAAGGTAAGTTGGTAAATCCTGTGGGCCTACACTTCTCTGAGAAGAAGAGGGAGGAATGGGGAAGGCATGAGGGTGGAAAGGAGAAAAGGAGAAAGGCGACAGTGATCAGGCCATAAAGTGTTTAAACAAATAAATAAATGAAAAAAGAAACGTTTTAAATGCTAGACATACTGAGGACAAGATCCAACTCTGGGTCCTCTGGGCAAATAGAATATCAGATAATGCCTCTGTTTATCAATATTTCTTATTTTATTCATAGAAACTATGAGTAGATCCATAGAAACTGTCTCTTTGTTCTTCAGTCTCCTAGCACCTAACAGTATCCTGAAAGTAAAGTAAAATCTTTTAATTGATAAGATATTTTAAATGACCAACTGCAGAGGCTTCTTCCTCATGGGAATAAATACAATGACAACATTAAAATAATAATTTTCAAAAATACAATTAAACAATTATTTTTAACTAGGTACCAGGGAAGATGTGGAGATAATAAACGAGTTTGCTTCACTGGTTTTGCAGATAGACATTAATATGACAGAGAGTGTCTTATCAGTTACATGAGCAGGCAACAGCCTGCCAATGAAACTGTGTAAGTTTTAAGTCCTTTTAAACTAGTGATTAGGGAACCTCATGTATCATCATTTAAAAATAACTCCTCTTCATGGCTTAAAGCACAACTGTTACCAACAATCATAACAACTCAAGTTTATGGTCATAGAAAGAGAGGACTGAGCAGTTGCTAGCCTATCTCTCATGGAACACAGTAGCCATCAATCGCCTCCAGCAGCCAAGTAGCACACACCCACTCCAAATGCTTCTTGGAATCAATACCAACCTGTGCACTATCATTAATCTGGATTATTAGCTCTCTAATTAACCAAAACTCCAAAATGAAGCATCTAATATGCTCAGAGTATGACTTAAGACTTACAAACATTATAGTCTTAAGCTGGGACAATTTTCCCAAAAGAAAAAAAAATTATAAACCTTCCAGTTGTTTTAGAAATCAAAAGAATTCATGCTCTAGCCCACACTATCATGGAATCATGGGCTTGTGATACTGGGGGACCTTGGGAAAGCATGTGTACCCTCTATGCCTTCTTTGGGAAGGATCCTACAGGTTGATTCAGACAAAAATGAAAAATATATTAGAGACCCTTAAGGAGCTTGTAGGTTTTTAATAGTTTATTTGTTAAGTTGTAACATATAGTTACATAATAAAATATTTTTCCTTTGTCCAAATTCCTTCCCAAAATCGTACCGAAAACTAGGGATTGTAGTTGCAGAAAACAAAAAGAACTTAAAATACAGAATGACAGGAACACCATAGAATATTTTCCCCACAAAGTGCTAGCAGGTGTCCCTTGTTGGTGACATTTTTTTTCATATGAAGAACTTTGTGGTAGTTTATAACAAGCTCACACAGGCTGTCATCTCTACATGTTATCAACACTTGTGGCTTTTTTTAATTTTAATTTTATTTTACGGACATGTACACCTGTGTACTACATGCATGTCTGTTATTGGCAGAGGCCAGAAGAAGGTGTTGGACTTCCTGGAGCAGGAGTTACAGACAGTTGTGAGCCGCGATTGCTGCGAGTTTAACTCATGTCCTGAAGCAATAGTGTTTTTAGATCAGTGCTTTTAGGCACTGAACAACCTCTCTAGCCCAACCCTTGTGACTTTAACGCTAATAACCCAGAGTCTGTTAAGGCAGCATGCAGAGGAGGTTTTCATAGGCTTTTCTGGAAAGCAGTTTCCTTTGCCTTTTCCTCTAGTAATAGGCAGAGGAGTCGACAAATTTCATAGTACAAGAATCACAAACATAAAATAAGGGAGATCTATTTTAGGGTCTTGTCTGAGGATTACTGTGAAAACGTTCAAACTAAAACAATGTAAATACCTATACACTGCACATACCACCAGGAACTTCTGTCTGCCAAGGCGCTTCCCTGAGGAATCAGCCGAAGTTGCCTGTAGGCCAAGATCATGTGCACAGCCCATGCAGACAGTTTTAGTCATGCTAAAGATCATCTTCGTACATGTGTGTTACTGAGGTGCACTGTATTTTAGATAAATTTGTGTATGTATCTATTTCTCAGTGGGTAATTTCCCCAGGCCAAAGTTTCATTAATGCTTTGAAGAAGCATGAAACTGCATTTTGGGTATTTGAGGGGAAGGTCTTCATTTTATTTTTTCACTCTGGGAATAAAGAGAAAATTTTTTTCTGTAAGTTTTCTATTCTTCTTTGTACTTAAAACACTTTCCCTTCCCTTTCTCTGTGTTTGCTTCATTTGTCTCTTCTCTCCTTAATAAATGGGGACTATATTTAATGTGATATAAGGAAAGGAGGCAATGGAAAGCTTTCTTTTTTTTTTTTCTCTTTTCCCCGCCTCGGAAAGCTCTTTCTAAAGTTATTCTTTACACACACATTGCACACACACACGCACACACTGCACCTGCCTATAGACTAGCCACCAGCAGAGGATTTCATGCTGTCCACGTCTCTCCCATGTTCACTTTGCTCTCGATTTGCACAAATGACAACACCATGACAGTTCCCATGATGCTCCTTCTCATACCATTACACTAGTGTCAGCAGGTTCTCCTTGTCCTTGTGTTATCAAAAGTTTCCAACCACAAGAAATACATTTAGATAGTTCATGCCTCTTCATTCTTTATAGAACAGTTTCTTCCAAGATTCCTAATCTCGTGGAAGTTCATGCTCTTAAGGCTATGAAATTTAGGAAAATTGTTTTATCTTAATTTGATTCCATCATTATTCATTATCATCCAAATAGTCAGTTTAGTGTTATAGGAGAACAGGCATGGAGGTTTGCATCAGAGCATCCTGAATTCATGGTCAAGATACTACTTAATACTAGAATCTTTTCAGGCAGACCACTAGTATTTCCTCTGAACTTTAGTCTCTAGAGGACAATGATTTATATGTTTGCTGCTAAGGACAGGAGTTATAAATCCTTTCTTGGCACTGTAAACTTATTAAGGACAGTGATTATTTATTTTTATCTCTGTATTGACAATAAATCAATGAACAGGTGTGTAAGTGAATGTAATCACCCAAATAGTGTTCAAAGTTTACGTAAACATAACACATATCAACTAAGACACAAAAGCCTTAAGTCAGACAAATGCTATCACCTAAAGGAAGTCAGCCTGGGAACAGCAGAGCAGGTGTACAGTTCATTGTCTAGTTAGTGCCACAGCACCATTTTGTATACCAGACATGGTTCTGAAAATACCGGAGCAGAATTTCCTCTCAATGCAAGAAATGTTCCCTTCCAGTACTGCATTACCCCATCTTCCTTATTCCTCTAGTATTACAACACTGAAAAAGATATCTAGGGAGGAAAATTTAAAAGCCTTGACAAAGAACATTCTACCCATTCTAACTAACACAGTATATGAAGGCAGGAATCTTAAAATAATTAAATAGAAGCTGACTCGAACATCCTACAAGAGTACCATCATTGTGGCTCTCTTAGCACTAGTTGATATGTGCAAATTAGAATGGGTAAGATGGGGATGTGACCTGCAGTCTCTACTTCCATGTATCCTCTTACATTCTTATCTCACTTATTATCTTTATCTCAATTATTATCATAATCTTTTTCTGAGAGACAGAATTTGTTTCTTTAAATAAGCAATTTAAGGATATTTTCAGCATTTCTACCAGTTATTTCATCCTATTCCTGGCCAGAAGCTTGTCTGTGGAACAGATGTTTGAAATTTATAATGGAATCGAGCAGTATAATAGAATTCACTTAACAAAACTGTTGCTGGGAACACACACTTTAATGGCTCTTCAGTGGACAAGAGATGTTCATTTTTATGATGGTCTTGGTTCTATTTGCTGATAGAAATGGAGACAGCAAAGACACAAAAGCTAGGTTTCTGCAGAAGGGAAGCCACATTTTTATTTTCCTACAGAAGAGATAAAGGCATAAATCAAAGGCAAAATTAAAACATGTCAACTTTTACTTTTTGTAAACATTCTCCCAATCTTGTGGAAAACAACATTTCAATTCTCTGTCAGAACTAGAGCAGAGCCTAGTCACATTGTCAGCTTTAAGTCCTCTCAGGGTTTCCAGCATTTCAAAGGCTCTGCAGCTGAGCTACTAGTTCAAGTAGCTATCATGCTGTTGCCTAACAACATTCCACCAGAGCTGCTTTACCTCAAACAAGGAGTCAAGCTTGGCCATGTAGCAGCCTCTAGATGAAAACAAAAGCCAGGTGACGGAAATATAACACAATCTGTTTGGAAAACCTACCTTATACACACCACATGCATGCCGGAGAAAGTGCAGAGCTGAGGTAACAGCACCTGACGTCACTGTCCAGCTGGACTCCAATCATGAGAACTTTTGGACATCTGCATATACATGTTTACTTCCTTTTATGTTTCCCCTGCCCAGACCAGGACAAAACAATGATAAAGATGGACATTTTCCAATAGTAGAAGCTAATTTGAATACTGACTATGGAAGTTTGAATGAAAATGCCGCCCACCCCCATAGCTCATAGGGAGTGGCACTATTTGGAGGTGTCGCCTTGTTGAAGGAAGTGTGTCACTAGGGGGTTGGTTTTCAGGTTTCATATGCTCAAACCAGGCCCTGCATCACTCTCTCTTCTGGCTGCCTTCAGGTGCAGATGTAGAGCTCTCAACATTATATATATATCACCATGCCTCCATGCTTCCCACCATGATGACAATAAACTCAATCTCTAAACTGTAAGCCAGCCTCCATTTAAGCACTTCCCTTTATAAGAGTTGCTGTGGTCATGGTAACTCTTCATAGCAATAGAAACCCTAACTAAGACACTGACTTAGACGATTTAGCCAGTGTATTATCTGCATTGCTTTGGAGATGGTCATGGTAAGGTAGAGGCTAGGGTACAGTATACTATTACTCATCTTTCTCTGTTGCTGACCTCTCATATCTATGCACCTAAAGTATAGATACATATAGATTCTATAAACATGCATATATACAAAATTTCTTTATCCCAATGTTTGTGTTCAACTAAAATAATGTTAAAATTAAATTGTAAAGATGATCTAAAAACTACAGCTGCTATGTATTGGGATGGTAGAAGTTGGGTGGGAAACACATGGGAGGAAAAATCAACATTTTTTTTAACTTGTAGGTATACCTGTGTGCCTGTAAGGAGAGTAACATAAAACCAGTGCACTCATATGAGTAGGAAGGACTTCTCATGATCTAGCTGTTAGCATACAATTTTGTCTTCTCCTTCAGTGGTCTTTAAGAATTTTAGTAATCTTGTGGTTGTGTTTACTTGTCACATGTTTTAAGTACTGCAGACAGAAAAAAAATGATGTAGCATGTGTCGTTAAGGCTTATGCTGTACAACTAGCATGGCATTGTATCCAGACATATATGTGGCTGCATACCTTAGGGTCATGCTCTGGATCCCCTAAAAAGGAAAGCTAAACCTATGTGCCACAGTCAAAGGCCTATTGTGCACTAAGAAAACGGCAAGGACTCTAGCTGAGTCAGTATTCTCTTTCTCTTATTTAGGTTCCTGGGACCTCACCTATTGTGTGATGGTTCAATTAAAGACAAAACAAACATACATTCATTCTACATACAAATGAGTGTGGGTGGGAAGTTATATCAAACATGAGTGACTCAAAGTCAGCTGCATCAACAAAAGCCCACCCATCATGACTGAGGAGATATGAAGGCTGAGTCAGTGGAAATCTCTGTAGTCACCTCTGCCAGTTGGAAAGTGTCTCCTTAGAAATTGCTATTGCTCTTAACTTGTGAAGGGTTGTGTGTGAACCTTCTAAGTTTTGGTTTGCTAAGACTTAAATTTTGTTTACTTTCAGCATCTTATGAGTGTATGTCCTCCCTCCAGGAAGAAACATTACAGTTCGAAGGACATTGCTATGATACAGTGTCCTGGCACTCTCAAGTAGTTCTTTGGTGCTTCCCATGACACAACTCTCTTCTTTGCTGTAGTCCTCTCCCAGTGCTGGATACTGGTAGCTGTGGCTGCATTCCTGTCTGTCTTATGACCATAGAAACACTAATACCATATCCCTGCACTTTTACAAATGCTTCCTGGAGAAAAAGGAGCATTTTCCATGTGAATTTTAGCCTTTGTTGTTGAAGTACAAATATAAGAATTGTATTCTCAACCCCTTCTAGTGTTTCTGAAAACATCTGTATATTTCTGTTTGTAGTATCTTTCATTAGTTCTTGCCATTATTTCAAATGTTAAGAGGTGGTTAGGGACAAAATTCAAGAGACAAGGCCATCATTGGGACACCACTATTTGAAACTCTGACCACATTCTGATTTCACTATTCCACACGATAGAATTTCACAGCGTTATATGATTTTATGGAATTTTCTCTAGGACCAAGTCATAAGCTTCAAGATTATGGCCATAAAATTCTTCACTCTCCGAAGTGCTCAATTTTCAAGTAATTTTAGAGTTTAGGCTGCTGCTTTTATATGCACTCTTTCTATGTAAATTATACTTAAAATGTTCCATGTTGTTATTTAGGGTTTACTGTGACTGAAAAATGTTCAGTCCTATATAAGCTTAAAACACAAATTAATTATTTATACTGGTAAATAATAAATGTTTATTCACATTAACTGAAAAAATGAGGTACTGTTGTAATTTAAATGTGTTTACAAAAGTCATTTTTCTCAAATGTCAAAAAAAAAAAAGACAAGAATGATTTCAAACAGCAGTATTAAGTCCCCGTGAGACTCCCCAGATGAGTTTTAAAAGATTTTATAGGTTCTCAAGGCCCACAGCTAGTAGGTTCTGGATTACCCTGACTCAAATTATCACTGAGCTGAAAAATGAAGCATTTCTTGCATACAATTTTGTTCATCTTAAAGACTGAAGTCTTTCTGTCAGTGTGACTGACTTGAAGACAGAGCTTTTAAGAAGAGGTTGAGATTACATGAGGCCATAAGGCCAGGCGGTGGCGGTAGTGGTGGTGCACCCCTTTGTCCCAGCCCTTGGGAGGCAGAGGCAGGCAGGTTCTGTGAGTTTGGTCTACAATTCCCAGCATAGCCAGGTCTGTTACACAGAGAAGAGAAACCCTGTTTGTAAAAACAAGAAACAAAACACTACAAACAAAGAGGTCATAAGATGGGGCCTTGACAGAAAGGAAGAAAAGACTAGCTTTTTAAAAAGATTGCACACCAAGAAATTATGAGTTGAATTATGTCCCCAACCCCTGGTCTTTGGTCTTCTTTCTTCCTTCTCCTTGAGATCCACAGGAAGAAGTTCATGACTCCCTGTCTAGACAGGTCAATAAATCAGGCATCTGTACCTGGAAGATACCATGACAGAAACTGGACTTGGAAAACTTGGTCCTAGACCTCTTAGTCCCCCAAATTGAGAGAACATAGATGTCTCTTGTTTGGGTTTGAATCTGGAATGTCTACTCTGCGGTCTCACATTTGAATGCTCAGTTTCTAGCTTGTGACAGTTTTGAAGGCTGTATGGCCTTTAGGAGACAGGGACTATCAGACAGAAGTAAATCACAAGATAGATCTTTGATGATTGTATCTGTCCCCTGGGTCTCGTCTGTGTTCTGGACTTCCTGTCTGTTACCGTGTGAACAAGCCACTACCTCGTGCTCCTGTCACTACTGACAGATCCACTTTGTCATGCTTTCTCCACTATGACATGCTGAAGACCTGAGCCAAAATAAACCTTTCCTCCCAGGGTAGGGAATTTAGCCCTTGGCAGAGGTTTGTGCAGTAAGTCCAAGGGCCTTGGATTTAGTCCCCATCATCAGAAACAAAACAAAGATATATGTGTATGTATGTAAATCTTCTTTAAGTTGCATCTGTCAGATATTACATGATAAGGATGAGAAAGCCAAGGGTGCAGCTTCCCACGTCAGCCTATGTAGAATAATACAAGCCTCATCATCCAATACCTACATTGGCGAGGCTAACAGCAGGTCCACATTTCTACTCTGTTGGCTTACCAGAGTCCCAAACTCCCAGCCCCATCTAGTCCCATCAAGAGCAAAGGAACATCAGTTTAGAACTCAATAATAATAATAAATAAATAAAACTGTTTTGGTTTCTTTGCTGTGATAAAAAAAAAAAAACTAATCAGACATAACTTGAGGTGAAAGAACTTATTTGACATACAGCTTACAGCCTATCACCAGGTTAAGCCAAGGCAGGAACACAAGGCAGGAATTGAAGCAGAGAATAGGGGCAAATGATGCTTATTTACCTGCTAGCTTGCTTTCTTATTCAAACCAGGACCACCTGTCCAGGGAAAACCTACCCACACTGAGCGGGTTCCTCCCACATTAATCATTGATCAAGAAAATGTTACACATACATTCTTGCAGATCATCTACCAGAAGCAATTTCTCCACAGAACTTACCTTATCCCAGATCACTTAGTTTGTATCAAGTTGACAACTAAGAGGATGAGTAGCACATGCAGGGAGGTACTTGGGGTATAGCCCATGTAATCTTGTCATCAAAGGCAATATGCAGAAGCCTAAAAACCAGATATCTAGGATCAAGGAAGAAAAACTTACTTTATCTTATCCAATGAATTGTGACTGCAGAGTCAAAGCGAAATCGTTTTTATCTGAGAACCGTTTCTTGTTTACAATATGATGCCTGCTCTCTTTCAGTTTGTTTGAAGTTACAGCTTTCAGATCTGTATGAAAACTCTGAAGACTGAACTTTTTTGCTTTTCTTGCATGTCTTTACATCCTGTCTTGAAAATGGACAGAAATTCTTTGCATCTTTTCCTATGTCAGGTCAGAGGCACCACTCTGGCAAGAGCCCAGCTCTTGCCTCTGTGGTCTGTCTCTTCCTGTGAATCTTTTCTACGGTAATTTCTCCATGAGTTCTGCAGTCTTTCTTCTGAGCCTCTGGATGTTTTAACTTCAAAGATGTTCCTATGTGAAATGGCTTCTATACTATTTAGTAATGTAATTTTAATTTTCTATGTGGATAAATCAGAAATTTGTGTTTTTGTATCCATCTGTCTCCCATAAACTGAAGATCACGCACCCACCCAAGAGACATCTGAGTATTTCTAACAGAAATCCCTCATATAAAATGGAATTCATACTTTTCCCAAATTTTCCATTTTATATATTCTAAGAATATTTAATGCCTCATCTACTACCCAATTACCCAAGCTGGAGAGAATTCTTAAAGATATCTTGAGAGATTTCTAGGTAAGATTGGGCAGATTAGAAGCCACAACAGTATGACATGGTGAAAGAAATCATTCAGGTTAATACACAGCCATCTACTTCTGTAAAAGACAACAGCTATAAATAAGTTTCTTAAACCACATGGGATATCCAGAGCGATGTGGTCAAGAAGGACCAAGAACCAGGCCAGTTTAAGGAGACTTCCCCTTCCCACAAGGACCCTAAACCCAACTGAAGACCCACATCAAGCCCCTTGCCTGCTATAGAGGTAGCCATCACCTCCACCTTTCTCTGAGACCCCAGTGCTTATATGAAGACCTGTGCCAAGGACATGCTTGCTTCATTGGTAGCCCCTTCTATAGCCTTAACACTTCTGTCCACACAATGTCCACTTCATGAATTGCTTTTACCTCCACCTTCTCTCTGAATCATATTTCAGCATCAGAAAAACTACATGGAAGTTTGCTCATTTTTTGAAGCACAATTAGTGAGACAACTTTGACCATGACAGAATATGGGGAGAAAATATAAGGGTCAATGAGATTTGTCACAAAAATTCCTTGTTAATATGGAGAAAAAATTAAACTAGGTTCTTTTTGTAAATTTTAATTTTTATATTAATTATAGTTTATTAGTTTATTTTTAATTTAATTTTGTTTTATTAATTACACTTTATTCACTTTGTATTCCCCATAAGCCCCTCCCTCCTCCCCTCCCCATCCCACCCTCCCTCCCCCTTCTTCATGCATGCCCCTCCCCAAGTCCACTGATAAGGGAGGTCCTCCCCTCCTTCCTTCTGATCTTAGTCTATCAGATCACATAGGTAGTGGCTGCATTGTCATCTTCTGTGGCCTGGTAAGGCTGCTCTCCCCTCAGGGGGAGGTGATCAAAGAGCAGGCCAATCAGATTATGTCAGAGGCAGTCCCTCTTCCCATTACTATGGAACCCACTTGGACACTAAGCTGCCATGGGTGACATCTGTGCAGGGGTTCTCCATGCATGGTACTTGGTTGGAGTATGAGTCTCAGGAAAGACCCCTGTGTTCAAATTTTCTGGTTCTGTTGCTCTCCTTGTGGAGTTCCTGTCCTCTCCAGATCTTACTATTTCCCACTTCTTACATAAGATTCCATGCACTCTGCCCAACAGTTGGCCATAAGTCTCAGCATCTGCTTTGATAGTCTGCAGGGCAGAGCCTTTCAGAGGCCCTCTGTGGCAGGTTTCTAGGTTGTTTCCTGTTTTCTTCTTCTTCTGATGTCCATCCTCTTTGCCTTTTGGGATGGGATTGAGCATTTTAGTCAGGGTCTTCTCTTTTGATTAGTATCTTTAGATGTACAGATTTTAGTAATTTTATCTTATGTTATATGTCCGAGTTCATTAGTTTATTCACCTTGTATCCCAGCTATAACCCCGTCCCTCATTCCTTCCCAATCCTGCCCTCCCTCCCTCATCTCCTCCCATGCCCATCTCCTAGTCCACTGATAGGGGAGCTCCTCTTCCCCTTCATCTGACCCTAGCCTATCAGGTCTCATCAGGACTGGCTGCATTATCTTTCTCTGTGGCCTGGCAAGGGGGAGGTGATCAAAGAGCCAGCCACTGATTTCATGTCAGAGACAGTCCCTGTTCCCCTTACTAGGGAACCCACTTATTCACACAAATCATAGAAATATTCCAAACATTAATAACTTGAAACTAAAGATTAAATTCAAAACTGAGAGGAAACAGGGGAATACTCCCACATATATTCCAGCATTCCTCTTTCTCATGCCTCCCTCCTCCTTTCAGTGCCCTTCATTGCACTAGATAATTTCACTTCTCCTTTGATGTCATGTAATTTTTATATATCCCTGTGAAATCTGGGAACCACAAATGAAAGAAGAGACATGATATTTGTCTTGTTAATAATTTTTAAATGTACAAATGTTCATTTTTATGTTTCTCAGTAATAAAAATCTAATAAGCCCCTTGCTGTGTTCTGTTTCAATCTGCTCAGAATGTTTCTACCTCTTAAAAATCACAGGGACGTTCACCTACATTCTCCTGAATCTTTCAAGATTTGATATACACTACTTCTGTCACGTGGGTTTTCAATTGATAAATTCTGTGAATATAGTGTCTTTATCAAAGACATAGACAGGTATTATATAGTATGTTTTTAAATTTTGAGGACTGCCCCTTCTCAACAATTTGAGGAGCTACTTTTTCAGTTCATTGGCTTTGTAGATGTCCCATATTCTCTCACTGATGGCTGTTTAATTGATAAACGAGCCTGCCTCCATCTTAGACTTAGAGGCTATCTTATGGTAAAGACAAACTAAATCCATTCTCGTTTATGGTTGAATCTGTTTCTCAATATTGAGCTATGCCCCACTTATAACTTTAACTACAAATAATTCTGTTCTGTGTGTTCCAGGAAACCATGCCTTTCTTTCAAATTGTTACTATGACCGCTTTGTTATAACCACCGTGCAACCATGTCTTTGTTTCAGGATGTTGTTATGAACAACTTGCTGTTTTATGATCGGCTTCTTTAACCCTATTTGCCTACCCCATTTAGACACCCCCTACTCCTAATCTATAAAAACCCTTATTTGTCCATGTCCAATGTTGATCTCTTGAACCCTGCCTTTAAGGAGAGACAGCCATGAACACAAATACAAAGGTTTGATTTAAATAATTTGGCCATGATGACTTGGGTCCATTTTCTTTATTCTTCAGTTTGTGGGGTCGAAATGATGCTTAATTCCACACTTGTAAAGATCCTTGAATTATACTTATTTAGGAGCCTTACAATCTTAAATTTTGCAATATCAATTAGATTGTTTCCCTTTTTTAATTCAAATAAACTTTAAGATAAACTTATGATGTCTTTTTCTTCAAATATGCTTTAGGAATTACATGAGCTTTCTAGCAAGTTTACAAGCAGTCTCAGGAACCAAGTCTCTTGAAAAGAGCATGGCTTTAATTCTAGTTACTGCATAGAAATAGCTCCTATCTGTCCAGGTAGGTAGGTTTAGGAAGTAGGTAAATAGCAGATGTTTTCCTAGGAGATATCAGAGTTCTGAAATGCTTATTTATGGCTTCTTTGTGGAACCTAAAGGAAATAGGGCCCAGAGAGGAGGCTTCTTTCAGGTGATTTGAAGTCCTCTTCCCTGTGTAAAACACTTCACAGCTTGTCTCATTATGGCATTTGTAAAAGTGGTCTGAAAGCAGTGGTGCATAAATGAATTATTTAAGTTCTGCAGCCAAACATCCTGTTCTGGCTTGCTGCTTCTTAATGCACTTTAAGCGAGCCCACGGAGGGAAAGCAGAATAAGCAGGAGGAACAAACCGAGTTTTATTAGCCACAAACAGGCACACTATAGCATTTATTAAGTATCAGAGACAGTGTGTTTAAATAAGTTTGATTCCTGAACAATCATCGATACTGCAGCCGTCTTCTCAGGATAAGAACACTTCCTTGTCAAAAACATTTATTTTCTTGTCACTTCTGTTAATATAATGGGCTCTGTGGGTTTTGGGAGAGTTTCTTAGCAAGTCGTGATTTTCAACAAATTACTATGTGTCTTCCACTGAATACAGCTTTAATAGCTGGGGTGGGGGAGGAGAGGAAGGCCACACACATCATTGTCTGACAGTGTATCATCTTATTATCAGTGTCACATTTAGTGGTTTTAGTTGCCCTAGAAAATGAGGAGCCAGACACCTCTCACATGTCCTTCGCAGTCCTTCCTGCAATGAGCAGTGTCACTAAACCTCCCACAGTCAGGCAGGCCCAAGGGGAATCATCCCTTAAGATCAAATGATTTACATAGCAGTTACCAGCTTTTTTTTTTTTTCTTCTTTGCTTTAATACCAATAGAATATAAAATGCTTGACCCGAGACACAACTGTAACTCTACACTACCAGGGCCAGCTAAGGTTTACCAGAAAATGTCCTGGATCTGGGTTATAAGTCCTTTTCATCTTGGCTAAGGCCATCGTTTTAATAAAAGCACAAAACCAAACAAACAAATGAAAAAAAGGAAAATTTAATATACCTAACTACTCAATGAATAGGCAATAATAATTAATATTTAATCAACTAGGAGTACAACTTTCATAGTGTGAAATATGCCTGTTTATATGCCTGTCTTATTCCTTTATAGTCCTATAACCCTCCCTCGGCTACATGGGGCAATGTGTGTGCATGTGTGTGTGTGTGTGTGTTTGTGTGTATATATGTATATTTGGTTGGCCACATCAAAAAAGGAAAGAAGAAATGGAGGGAGCAAGGAAGAAGGAGAAAAGAAAGATCAGGAGGGAGAAAGAAAGAAGAGAGGGAAGAAGAAAATAAGGAAGGGAGGGAGGAGTGAGGGAAAGTCCCAGTTTGCTTTCTATTGCTATGATAAACATCCTCATCATAAAGATCTTGGGAAGAAGTTTGTTTATTTAACTTTATCATCCATCATGGAAGGGAGCCAGGGCAAGGATTCAAACAGGAACCTGGAGGAAAGAGCAAAGCAGAGACCACCAAGCAATGCTTTTTTGTTTTGTTGTGTTTGTTTTTGTTTTGAAGAAAAAACAAAACTTAAAATTGGGATGGTAGAGGGGGAGAGGATCTGAAGTTTGGGGGAGGGGAAGAATATGATTAAAATATATTTCAATTTAAAATTGTTGTAAATATAAAAAAAAAAGAAAAGAAAACAGTTCCTCGTAAGTAGTAGGTAACTTGAGCAACTTTCTCCGCTGTGGATCAGTTCCTACTCCATTCATCCAAGTCCTGTGTTTAAAGTGTGTGGTTCCTTCATTGATAGGGACTTGTATTCAAATGCTGGGAAGCAACCAAAGGCAATGGTAATAGCCTGTATTATTTAGGGAAATCTCTTGGCTTCCCCTTACCAATAGCTCAAAGGGAGGTTTCCCATGCTTAGCACTGGAAATTTTGTTAGATAGTCTATGGCTCTTGAGGGGGATGATTATCACACCAAGTGGCAAATCTTCATTCAAGTTATACGCATACACACATATCTGTGTGTATCTTTAAGTGAAATTCCTACAGCTTTTTCAGTAATCATTACCGTTATTTATCCTCACCTCCCTTTGCTTCCCTTTCCTCCTCCATTTTAGTTAAAGCAGTCCCAGATTCCCATCTTCCCCTGTGGTGGCTCCCGTGTCTCACTCTGCCAGTCTCTAGCTCCATGTCTGCTCCATGTCATGTTCAGCTTTGGAAACAGGTAAGAAGTGCTAAGTCTAAGTGAGAATTCACTATTATATAAAATTTATAAAGACTTTTGTTTTCTTTGAACTGAGTCAAAGTCATTCACTTCCTTAACATCCCTCGTTTTAGATATGATCTGGAAGAACAATCAGTTTTCTTCAGTGGAGTGATACTGGGTATATTAACAATTCCATGGAAGGCCTCGTGTCCAGGAGTAGTTTACCGACATACAGAGGACACGTGCAGGCCCTGTGCATGCTGCCACTCTCTCTGTAAGTTTACATGGGCTTTGTTCATGCTGAGTGAAAGGGCCTTGTTTGCTTGGTGTCTCCATTCCCTCTGGCTCTCAAACTCTTTCTGCCTCCTCTTTTGCAGGATTCTCTGTGCCCTGAGGGGAGAGAGAGATTATTGAACATACCTGATGGAGTTTCTTACTAGAAAAAAAAAAAGGTGGGCAGAATATTTGAGCTCCTTTCCATCTCCTGGCTGTTTCTGTTAGGGAACAGGATGCAGTGTAAGGGCCACTGTGAAAATTAAGGCAGACATTTAAAAATATGACATCATATTTAGTGGGAAATAATTACAAACTAAAAGTACGTGCTAGGGCAATGGTCCTCTGTGTGCCTCTGTAATTCGCTGTTCCTCTTCCTCTCCACACCTGTGTTTGTTCCTGGCTAGCACAAGTGCCTACAGCTATATCTGAAATGCAACCCTCTCTAACATCCTTTCATTGAATTCGTAATGCTAATGTTGTGCTCTGGTTTCCCAAAGATGACTCCTAAGTAGAGCTTTGAAGGCCTATTTTCTACTTCAGAGGTGGCAAGGAGATGTGGCCCAAGGGTAGACAGGACCAGAAACTGCTAAGAAAATACAAGGAGGAAAAGAAGGAATGCATACAATAATTAAGTGACGTTAATAATTTTCTGCTTAAGGAAAAAATTTGCAAAATTCAGAAATTTTGAAAGAGTCTAAATATTTGTACCAAAATGTCAAAAAGGGCCCAGAAGTGTGTCAGTAGAGACCCACATGGAAGCCCTGCCCCTTATTGTAGGTTTCCAGGGAGCAGACTAATTTTATGATGAACAGTTGAAGTTCCTTAGTCTAAAGTTATACCTTTAGACTCAATAAATGCACGAACATTCTACAGAAATACACTTTTCCATGTTTGTAAAGATTTGCAAAGATTCACATATTACTTAATTAATCAGTAACATAATTTAGTACTCAGCCCTTCCTCTTGAGCTGGAGAGTCAAGTTCAAATACTAGTCTCCCTGTGTTGAGTATCATTTTTTTCTCATTCCTTTGGACCCCTCAATATCTTTGAGATATTGATTTGAAGACATGGTGAAAACTACTGATGTTATGGTCAAAGTTAGTAGCTTTTCTGAATATCCACCTTTGGGCAGACAGCTGTTCAGTGCTGTCTTCTATGGAATTCACATCATAGTGAATGCTGCATGGAAAATCTTGTGTTGTGTCAACTGTTTTCTACTGGTACTAACTGTCTTAGTTAATTTGTGCCTATCTTTTTTGTTTATATAATTGCTTTTCCCTTGATAGTTGGAGTATCATTCCATCCTTTTGATATATTCAAAGCAATGATGACTAGTCTCCACACAAAACACCTGAGGTGGACATAGGCATAGACATACCGCTGTCACGGCAAACAGGCCCAAACTAGCTCCCTTGTGATTGGGAGTTAAAAAGATTATTTGTAGATATATAAAATATGAAATTAATATATTATTTGAATAGCCCTGATGGTGAAAAGTGAGTTTCTTAGTTTGGCCTTGCAGAGATATCACACGTGCTGGTTTCTTTCCATGGCTCTCTCTGTGTAGGGTTGTGCAAATACTAACACACTACTCTAGAACATGCAGTATTTGCACAAACATTAATTCCCATTGTGCATCTTAATGTTTTCCCTGAAAACTCTACCTAAATATATTGTTCCATTTAGTGCACGTAATTGGCATCTTTCTTTTCCTGTGTCTGTGTGTGTGTGTATGTGTTCACATTTGTAGGCACAAATGTGTGTGTGTATATATATATATGTATATGTATATGTATATATATATATATATATATATATATATATATATATATACATAGAGAGAGAGAGAAAGAGAGGGGGCAGTGATGTCAGGCTTCTACCTGTAGCACTCTCTCCCTTTTTTCCTGAGGCAGGGTCTCTCACTGAACACATAGCTCACCTACGCCAGCAAGCCCCTGAAATCCTTCTGCGTCCACCTCCCCAGCTAGGATTTCAAGCATCTGTAGCCTAACCTGGCTTTTTACACATGTGTGGAGATCTGAGCTCAGGTCCTCAATCTTTCAGCCTTCTCCCAGGCCTCGAGCCATCTCTTTTTACACTTGGATTGTTTCATATCATTTTAAATTATCACGATCTCTTTAACTGACAGCCCTTTGTTAAAGGAGAGATTTGGTTTTGCTTTTTTACAGCTAGAGCTTGTGGCGATGTCTCATACATGCATAATCACACCTCCATGTGAGGGTATCTGCAGGAAAAATTCCCAGAAGCAAGTTTTACAGGGTCAAAGCAAATAAGTACGTTTGATTCTGATAGATGTTGACAGATTATCTTGTACAGAAGTTCTATCAACACACACTTTCCACAGCCTTGCCTGAGAGTGTCAGCTTACACCAAATTAACACAGCATGTAGTCAAAAATTTTATCACTGTCAAACTATGGGTGAAAAGAATGCATCTTTATCTTTTTACAGTTTATGTATTTTACATGCACGTTTTTACATGTCTGGTCCCAGGAACGGAACTCAGATTAAACAGTTAACCAATAGACACTTTTGCCTAGCAAGCCCTTTCCCTGACCCAAGAAAAGCATCTTATGGTTTAAGTTTTTGTTTCTCCTTTTACAAAAGAGATTTCTTTCTCTGTTTGGATAGATATTGCTTGCTTTCTGGCTAGTAATGATTTGAATAATAGAGTCTTTCTTTTGAAACAATGTAACTATTTTTAAAATTTGCTGATATTTTGAAAATGAGCCATAGGCTAACTGAAGGAGGTTTGTTGGCTTGGAGGAGATATGTTTGTGCGTGTGTTGAAAGACATGCGTTTTCATGTCAACATGTATACACATGTATGTACAACAGCCACCTGATAATCTTATATTGAAATACTTTGTTAGAATAAGTTTTGTCACTTAACAAAATCATTGTTTTGACCCTTTTATTATAAAAATAGTCTAAAATGCATAAGGGAAGAAACAGAAAAGCAAGAACAAAATATATTATTTGTAGCACTAATGTGTAACTTTTGAATACTTGGTAGCATGTGAAAGACAGTCAGCTGGGAGGAATCGAATGAAGCTTGAGAGGGGAACATAGGTGAAAGACAAGACGTAGCAGAAGAAAGCCTCCACAAAGTTACCAGTGGGAATGCCATCAAGAGACTTCCTAGACTTCCTAGAATTTGAAAGGCAAACCTCATTCACTCCTAAGTTTTGCTGTTATTTTGATGAGCTGAGTATGTGCACCACTCCACCACACAGAGGCACATACACTCTTTTCTCTTTTCTGCCTTCTGCTTCAATGTATGCATACCCTGGAGAAGTGAAGCCTTGACCTTGGAGCGGTGTTTGTTAAGGTGTATTGTGACACAGTACAAGAAGCAGAATGATTAGGGTTAGAAGGACAGGGCTGGGAAGGACAGCCTAGTCCAAGGAGAATATCTTAGCTGGAAGACACTTGGTGACATAAACCTCTCCAGGAAAATCCAGAGACTGGTAGGGGAATAGTGTATGTGCAATGAGTTCTAAGTGAAGTCCCAGAGAAGAGTTTAGACTAAATGGTTCTATTGTTTCTTATTTTGGGAGAGGGATAATAATTAAAATTAAAGTTTAATTAAATTCAGCATTTAATTTAATTAAAATTTAGTACAGACTTCTCTGGTTTTGCGTATATAGGTCTGTGTTTGAATTTTTCACATACAACATGCTTTGGCTTAAATCAGTGTTGGTCATTTAATGAATACTCAGTATTCACCAGTGGCAGTGGTAAGATGGGGTGGTAACAGCTGTGATAAAAATGGAGCTAAAATAGCTAACTAAGAAAGACCACCACTATTTTTACAGTTAAGGAACACATGTACAGCAAGGATTCCTACTTGGTCAATGAAAACAACTCCTCAGAAGATGAAATGCAACAAAAGAGATAGAAATCATCCTTGAGGTCTCTTATCTCTTCTCCATCCATCAGAAATGAAGGGAGCACATCACCTTGACTTTCAAGTCCCCATCACTTGAAGCAGTTACTGGTTATAGTATTTAGGCACTGATCAAAGGCCTGAGGTTTCTATTTAGTCCATAAAATACTCTGCATTATAATTTATGTATATCTCATATTCAAAATCAGTATACAGTGCATACATTACACTTATCTAGAGGTTTAGTGTTTGAATTTATTTTTTTTTACTGTGAATAATAAATATTCCCTTTATAAAAGAGGATCCATTACCTGAAGGTATAAGGAAAGTGAAGTCAGTATATTCCCAAGTACATCACCACTCCACAGGTTCTTAGTGTGATCCTGATAGTTTTTGGTAAAATTATGGAACAAAACAGTAAATACATCATCATTAGTGTTAACAGCCAAACCCATAATTGTGTTTTTTAAACATCCATAGATTTAAGTTTAACATATAAAGCCAAAAAGAGAGAAAGTCTTTGTCTAATTTTCTCATATATGTGGCTTTAAATTACATTTATTCCACGAAACAAACTACAGGCTATGGCAAAGTTGTAGGACTAAGAGGGGCAGTTGATGGCCATGGGTCTCATGTGGTCAAACTGAGACTTTTCCTGAGATCCTGGCACTGTTGTTCTGTACAGGAGCCAAGTCTTAGCTCAAGGATCAAATGCTGCTTTAAGTTCAAGCCAATCCAACCCGCACTGTTTCAGAAGCAAACTTATTTTGAACAAGTCTAGTTTTATTGAGTCGTGCTGTGCCTGCACACATTTCCTGTAATTAGAAGGAAGAACCCAATAAAGGAGACACAGGGAGAGGTAGCACTTGGCTAGCAGCTGGCTTGGGTTTTTTGCAAAATATGATGTGCACTCTGATTTGCTCAATGACTCAGTTTGCTCAGGGCGAAGGGAGAAATGCAGCGCATGCGTTCGTTGGTTGGGAACTGGGTCCTCCAACAGGAGGTTTTATTGAGCTCTAGGAAACAGAATTCACATTCTTAGTAATTCCAATAACAAAAGCAAAATCTAAATGAAGAAGGCATTTGAATATGACTGTTCACCTCCAGCAATCAAGACAAGAAGTATGAGGGGTGTGTGTTTGATATTAATGGAGGTTTCAGGGAATGATGAAAGGGGTTTCTTTCATAATAGCTACTGGAACACCAATTTTATCACGCAGTGGTGACTGTTGGGCTGTTTGGTAAAGTTTCAGAGAAAGCAAACAGTTAGGCAAAGAGGCCTGGATCTGACTTGAAAATCAAGGGATACGAAACAGGAAACTAAATGTACCAGACAAGAACTTGGATGCTGAAGTTGGGCAGATTAGGCTACTGGCCTAGATATATTTCTTACTGGCCCTACAGTGATGAGGAAGATTATTAAGCTCCCCAGACACTGCTTTGCTTCAGTTTCCGTAGTTGCAAAATTAAAATAACACGGTGGATTTCATTTATTCAGTTGACTTCTTTTGTAAGATAAACATATTTATTCACTTATGGTGGTACAAATTGTGAATTCCAACTTTATTTCACTGGTTAGGATAGCCTATTATAAAATAAGTAAGATAGCCTACTATAAAGGTACATTCACATGAAAATATAGAAGACACTATCCAAATCAACAAAATCAGAAATGAAAAGGGGGACATTACAACAGACACTAAGGAAATCCAAAGAATTATTAGGTCATACTTCAAAAGCCTATAGGCCATAAAATTTGAAAATTTAAAGGAAATATAAAATTTTATTGATAGATTCCATTTACCAAAGCTGAATCTAGATCAGGTAAATAAATTAAATAGTCCTATATCTCCTAAAGAAATAGAAGCAATTGATAATCATCAAAAGTTCCCAATGAATGAATGAATTAATTAATTAATAGCTCAGGGCCAGATGGTTTCAGCACAGAATTCTACCAGGCCATCAAAGAAGAGCTAACACCAATAGTCTTCAAACCATTCCACAAAATAGAAACAGAAGGAGCATTACCAAACTTATTCTATGAGGCTACAATCTTCTTGAGACCTAAACCTCACAAAGACCCAACAAAAAAAAGAGAATTTCAGACCAATTTCCCTATGAACTTTGACACAAAAATATTCAATAAAATGCTAACAAACCAAATCCAATAACACATCGAAGATATCATCCACAATGACCAAGTAAGCTTCATCCCAGGAATGCAGGGGTAGTACAATATACAGAGATTCATCAAGCTAATCTACCATATATACAAATTGAAAAAAAAAAAACCCACATAAGGGAAACAATACCCTTCACAATAGCCACAAAAGCCATAAAGTGTCTTGCTGTAACTCTAGCCAAGTGAGTAAAAGACTTTTATGAAAAAAACTTCGTGTCTGAAGAAATTGAAGATATCAGAAGACATTCACACACATTCACACACAGACACACACACACACACACATATATTGCCTAAGAATTAAAAACATAAAATTGTCACTATAGAGGTTATTTGCACAATATATCACAAAGAAAAAAATGGAATGTAAGAGTAAACAAGAACTTAAGAAAGTTTTCTAAGTACAATAATAATATTTACAAAATGATCTTTGTTTGCACATTCTAGTAATACATGATTAGAGTCTCCTAATATTATATATACGAACATTACCTATGTTAAAAATATAAGGAGATAAAACAGACCTGGAATAAAATCTGCAAATATCAATGGGGAAAATTATGAAAATTTTTTGAAGTAAAAACATGTTGAGATATATACCACATTTGTGGAATAAATATTCAGTGGTGTGATTGAATTGTAAAGTAAACATCTGTCCTAGTTTCATTGCTGTTGCTCTGATAAAGTATCCTGACAAAAGCAGCTTAGGGAAGAAAGGCATTGATTTCAGCTCACAGTTCCAGGTCACAGCCCATCGTTGGGAGAAGTCAAGCCAGGAACGCCAGCCAGTTCTTCACAGTGCACCCACAGTCATGGACAGAGCAATGAGTAGGTTCCTGAGTGCTTGCTTGCTTGTGATCACCTTGATTTCTGTGCTCTTTTGCAGGTCAGGGCCTCCTGCCCCGAGATTGGTGACATTCACAGTGGAGCTAGGCCTTCCAGAAAGCCAGAGCAACATGAGCAGTCCTTCATTGAGACTGGTCAACAGTGATTCCGGGTCATTTAGAGTTGACAATAAAAGCTAACAATCACAGCAACAGAGAGGCAATTTCAGAATCCTCAACAAAATCAAAGCCAAATTAATTATATGGAAATTTTTATATAGGTAGTAAAATCATAAATCCAGGTTCTAATTAACTCAAGAAATAAAGGCTTTTGGTAACAGATGATATCTGGTAGGCATACATACATTCACCTGGATACTTGAGGGTCTTTATGATAATATATAAAGTGTATACTCATGTTGAGTGTATATTTTTATTATAATTAAACATTAAAAAATAAAAGCTTTCTAAATATTTGGGGAAAACTGTATCAATACATTTACTTTTATAAAAATAGAAAGAGCTAGACAGTACCCATTATGTCTGTGAGAAAATGTTATGACTGATGACTGATATGGGAATACATAGCCCACTCTGAATGGGACAATCCCTAGGCAGGTGAGTCTGTGCAGTATAAGAAAACAAGCTTAGCGTAACTCAGTAAGTTAGTAAGAAGTGTTCACTCATTTTTTTCTTCAGCTCTTGTTTGAGTTCCTGCTCTGACTTTCCTCAAAGATAGCGTGTGACCTCAAAATATAATCTAAATAAACATTCTCTTTCCCAAAGTTGCTTTTATCGCAGCAAACAGAGAAGGAATTAGAACAATCCCTTATGCAGTTTTATGAAATAATTGATGAAGAACCAGTATCAGGTTTCCCTCAGATGTTAGAGTAAAATTAAACCTTAAATATGAATTGGTAGAATTCATAAGCCAGAAATTTTACTTTGTGAAGTTTTAATCACAAATTCAATTTCTTTAATGATGTAGATTAATCACTCTCTTCTTGAATAATCTTTAATTGGAACACTAAATGCTTTCTCAGTTTCCTTAGCTGTATATAAAACATTAGCATAAAATTGTTCAAGAAAACATGCCCTTAATACCCACTAAGTGTCTGAATTATCACCTTTCTCAGGCTGGACACTGTTCACTTCTGGCTTCTCTCCTTTTTTTCTGATCATTTTTGCTAGAGATTTATATATTTTATTGGTGTTTTCAACGAACAAGCTTTGTCTTTTGTTCATTTCACCCAAATATTTGTTTTTTTTTTCCTACTTCATTGACTTCTGCACACAACTTTTATATATTCTCTTTCTATTTTCTGCTTACTTTGAGTTGAACTTAATTTTGTTTTTCAACTTTTAACATGAAGAAGCTGAAGCTATTGATTTCAGGCCTTCCTTCTCCTCTAATTCAGGGGGTTTACAGTTCCCTACTTCTTGCCACACCTGACAATTTTTGATTATAAATGTCATATTCTTGGGTCCTGGATACTTTTGGAAATAAACTGTATTCTGTGTACAGAAGATTACTAAGGTCCTATGGGATCCTTTCAATGTTTATATCTAAGCTTCATAGAAACAGTGTAGCACACTTTCTAAAGCTAGTTAGTTACTCATTAGCACAGAGGTAAGGCCATTCTCATGAAGCTTCTGAAGACCCCAAGTTTTGAGCTGCAAAGGCTAGTCCTGCATGATCTCAGGCACCTGTTTTTCAAAGCATTGTTTCCCAGCCGAGGGTAGTTCCCTTACACATGTGAGGATGGTTCCCAGCTGGATACTGAGCTGAATTTTAGTTTCTTTCTTTGCAGACTCCAGCTCTTTCAGTATTTCCTCTGTGAAGACTAGCTTGTTTCATGGAACATTAGTTATATCTCCTCAACTTATAGAGCCTACCAGGCTCAGCCTGTGTTTTTCCTTCCCAGATCACAGCCTGGGAACTCCCTTAAAGATAAGCTGGAACAACTGGAGGGCTCACATTAAATGCATATTACTTAGTGATTACTGACATTTTTGCCCTTAACTACTGAGCCATTTCAGAGAGATTTCTTAAACTCTCTTCTCCAGCAGTCCTGCTCTTAAAGGAATGTGTAGCTCACCCAGCATTATCTGAAACACAATCCCTAATATGCAGTGCACGTTTCTTCTCTTAAACATATTCTACCATCTATTGGTTACTATATAAAGTAATTACTTTCTCTTTTTAGTCCTAATAGGAACATTGTTTAGTGAGAAATGTATGTTTAACATTTCACAGAGCACTATGAGGAGACAAAAGGTGAAATATTTGGTTCTTACTCATACATATTTAAGGACTGATTTTTTAATTTTTATTTTATTAATTACAGTTTATTCACTTTGTATTCCCCCTGTAGTTCCCTCCCTCCTTCCCTCCCAATTCCATCCTCCCTCCCTCTTCCCCACCCGTGCCCCTCCCAAGTCCACTGATAAGGGAGATCCTCCTCCCCTTCCTTCTGATCCTAGTCTATCAGGTCTCATCAGGAGTGGCTGCATTGTCCTCTTCTGTGGCCTGGTAAGGCTGCTCCCCACCCAGGGGGAGGTGATGGAAGAGCAGGCCAATCAGTTCCTGTCACAGACAATCCCTGTTCCCATTACTAGGGAACCCACTTGGACACTGAACTGCCATGGGCTACCTCTGTGCAGGGATTCCAGGCCATCCCCATGAAGTATCAGTCTCAGAAAAGACCCCTGTGCCTAGACTTTTTGGATCTGTTGCTCTCCTTGTGGAGCTCCTGTCCTCTTCATGTCTTACTGTCTCCCACTTCTTTCATAAGATTCCATGCACTCTGCCCAAAGTTTGGCTATGAGTCTCAGCATCTGCCTCAATATCCTACAGGGTAGAGCCTTTCAGAGGCCCTAGTGGTAGGCTCCTGTCCTGTTCCCTGTTTTCTCCCTCCTCTGATGTCCATCCTCTTTGTCTTTATGAATGGGGATTAAGCATCTTAACCAGAGTCCTCCTTCCTGATTAGCTTCCTTAGGTGTACAGATTTTAGTATGTTTATCCTATATTATATGTCTAATATCCCCTAATGAGTGAGTATATACCCTATGCGTCTTTCTGCTTCTGGGATACCTCACTCAGGATGATCTTTTACAGTACCCACCATTTACTTGCAAATTTCAGGAATTCCTTGTTTTTTATTGCTGAGTAATATTCCAGTGTGTAGATGTACCACAATCTCTGTATCCATTCCTCAACTGAGAGGCATCTGGGCTGTTTCCTGCTTCTGGCTATTACATATAAAGCTGCTACAAACATGGTTGAACAGATGTCCTTGTTGTATATTTGAGCGTCTTTTGAATATATGCCTAGGAGTGGTATTCCTGGATCTTGAGGAGGTGCTATTCCTAATTGTTAAGGACTGATTTTTAAAATTCATAAGTATCTTGTGGTAGAAATAGGAATATAACATCATGTATATAACAGTATTAAAGAACACTCAAGTGTACAGTGGAAAGCAATTGTAGACGTACTTTCCATTTAGTCATCAGGGCAAAATTTTGCTTTTTATAGATGTTAACAAAGCCATTGCTTCATCAAATTGTTTTTCTAACTTTAATTTCTTAGAACAAAACCATGTTTGAAAAGTCCAAGTATTTTTATGAAATATAAGTTCTACATTTTCTAGTATTATTTATGTAATATAAAGCATGTCAAATGTCTTCAGTGTCTAGGTCCCCAGGTATCTGGGATCACTGCATAAGGTCTAACATACAAAATTTAAAGATTTTAATCCAGAGAAAAAGCCAATAACCTGAACTAAAAATAAAACTCTAGATAAAAGGACAAAGTAAAGTTTTTGTTCATATATATATTTCAGTTACGTTGATAGAAATTAATGTTCTTCATAGAGATGATTTTGTTAACTCTCAAAACTGTGTGAATATATGTGTATACAAACAAATATGTGCATATTAATTTGTAATTAAATAGGCTAAGAAGATTGCATGAATAATAGTCATGAAAGATGGTACTAAGAGCTCTCAATATCATGTGAAATACCAGTGGCTTAGGTAAGTGAATTTAGTTTGATTTTAATAAATAAAATTTTTAGATGCTTTGTCTTAAAATTATTTCAATTATTTTAAAATCAATAATATATGAAAATAAATATATATGATATATCCCATAAGAAATGGTTGACTGATACTACTACATACTTTGGTTTAAAGACTTTACCTTTAGAGACAACTCTTGCACCAACAAATCCAGCCAATCAGCAGTCAGTTATGAACCAAAAACTGTATTAGAGGTCATGGGCCTCAAATGCAATAAAAAGAACCAAACACAGTAACACTGGAGTATCCTCATGTTCCAAACATTAGCCAGGCTACAGGGAGGATATTATCTATTTCTCTGGACAAAATCTATTAACTATTTAGAGGATCAAAATGTGGTAGGTAGAGAACTTTTGATTGTCAGGTTGGGGAAGGAGTGTTTTAATTATCAAGTTGGCCCAGGGATTGTTTAGATTAGGTAGGTCTGTGGGCATGTCAATTGGGAGGGGGTTATACTGATTATGTTAATTGAAGTGGAAAAACCTGCCCGTGGTAGGTGGTACCACTGCCTAAGAAGAAAATTCTAAACTGTGTAAGAGTGCTAAGCACTAGTGTGCATGTGTTTTCTCATTGCTTTTAGCTCTTTACTGTGGGTGTAATATGACCGGCTGCTTTAAGTTTCTAACATGTTAACTTCCCTGCAATTATTCACTATGACCCAGAATGCTAAGCCATAAATCCCTTTCTCCCTTACATTGCTTTTATCGAAGTATTAATCACAGCAATAGGGAATGAAACTAAGACAAGGTCTAACAAATAATGAGGTCAAGCTTTCTGCTTAACAGTTTCCAGTAATATAATAATAGGTCTTCATATTTTCACTCATATTTATCCTGTATTGCTCTGTACATAGCTTCTCTTCAATGTATGACTTTAAAATTGAAGTAAAGGGGGAAAACTGCCTTTCAAAATATTTTTGGGTAGGAAACAGATCTGTAGCAATATTTTTCTTTTGAAAATAACATATTCAATTAGACAACCTTAATTTCAAACTGTATATTTTATTGAAGCATACAGTGCTTTTAATAGCTATGTGTTTGTGACAAATATTTATTTTATTTACACTCACGATCCACCCCTCTAGCCTGCCTTCAACTTCACAAAATAAATGTAGACACCTTAATGTCTGGAGATTTCCCTAAGTACACACACAAAAGGAGAACAGCTTCTCTTGATACGTATATATGGCTGTATCAATTTTACTGCTTGTGTATGTATGTGAGTATGTGTATAGTGATCTTGGTTCACTATATCAATTGTGAATCCAGACAAAGTGTGACAAGAAATTCATAACATTCAGCCACTCACTTAAACAAATTCCTCATCCCATAAACATTACTTCAGCCATCTAACATAAATAAGGAAAGATGGACTGTTCTATCATCTCTCCATATGTTTTGTGTTTCAGCACTGCACATAGCAGCTGGTTCAGGAATTTCTGATCCTGAGAAACAGAATTTGTGGCTCAGCCTGATGAAGAGGAAGACTCTTTAGCTCAGAGTTCTTGGGAAGCAGGTACTCAATTTTCTACATTTTAAAAAATTTACTCACAAGGTATAGATAAATTGCTGAAATGCTATTATGCCCTGAAATGCTCTTAAAATATCTCAAAGAAAGAATTTAGTTGTCAAACATTCTTCTTATTTGTATCTCTTGGACTAAATGTGGATGACTGGTACTTACAGTAAACTCAGGAGATCAATGCTTGGGTCTAAAGCCAACCTCCAGTCATAGCTATTAAAGGGCCTCACCATAATTAGCCTTTGAGACAATGACACACACATGCACCAATACTTTATTAAATTGGAATATTCACTAATCTTTCGTTAACCTAAGTTTTTATTTTCTATAAGGAGCTGGAATATCTTTCTGAGATGACATTATACATCTTGAGTTTTATAGAGTGATTAAGTTCCAACCCTAAATAAAGATAATGGGATTGCTGTTTCTCCCACAGTGTAAAAAAAAAAAAATTAAACCTTGGAGATATGGAGAGCTATCTGGGGTTCTAAAGAATCCAAAAAGGCAGAGATTTTGATGAAGGAACAGTAACAGATGGGCAGCAAAATTCACAGGGCTACGTGGGAGTGGAAAGACTATGAACACTCATTTCCAAATTTAATAACGCATCATCACCTCTGAGGTGTCTAATAAGGATTCTGTCTCTTCAGTCTCATCTCAGATCCATAGGTCAAAAATCTCAAACCAGGAAGCTTCTTAATATGCACAACCTATAGTACAATAAGAATAAGAGAGACCTTGGCTGAGAATTGAGGAAAGTCAGACATGCTGGTGCAAAGCCAATAGATTTCAGCAAAGAAAACTCTAATTATGAAGTGCTAAACAGGAAAGGAGTTTTGTTGTTGTTTGAAATTAGTGACATAATTGAGTTCTGCTGATTAATTTCTATAAGGGCATAAATAATCTCATGAGGTTAAAAGATAATTCTTATCAAAGTTACAGCAGAAGATACATACTAGTTCATGTTTTAAGAAAAATTCTCGACTATGAGTTTATTATCTTCTAAGGGAAAAAAACTCAAGTGAGATGGTATAATTTTGTTGTCATTGTTGGTCGAAGATATTGCTCTTTATTGAGGGCATAAGTGTGGCCAATATTTTATAATGCCAGGATTGAAAACAATAGGGGAAAATACAATATCAGGTTGAGAGAAATGTGTGCTGGCTTTTCCGTTCAAGAGGAAGTGGCCTCATGAAGGGAGCAAGTGTCAGACTCACTGAGTTGAATCTAGAGTTTCACATCTACAGAGAGTAGCAGGACATCCTTCAGAAATATTCAAGTTCAAGGTGTTTAGATCATGAACACCCCCATAAACAGGAACACTGAATCTAGAATTTGGATAATTTTCAAAATAGAATTTCTTCCATCTTCCAGTTGTTTTTTGCAAATTCTGGTATTGCTGTGCATTAAACAATTATCAACTGTCTAAAAGTAATAAAATATGAATTTGACTGATTTCTCTCTCTCTCTGTGTGTGTGTGTGTATATATATATATATAAAATGTGGTGTGTGTGTGAGAGAGAGAAAGAAAGAGACAGAGATAGACAGAGAGAGAGAGAATGAGAATCAGAGAGACAGAAAATGTTCACTAACCTTCTGATATGCTCATAATAAACAAAGAATATACTGGTTAGTTAAAAGCTCAGTTTGTTTTCTGGGTGTTTAATCATGCTATTTTCTTCTTTACTCACAGATTTTCTACCTTTGCATTTTTCTCGTAGTAAAAAGATGTAAGATAGATAGATAGATAGATAGATAGATAGATAGATAGATAGATAGATAGACAGATAAAAAATTGTTCTGTTTTCATCAGTGCTAGAAAAGAACACTGACAATTTATGGCCTCAAATTCTTTTCTTCCTTTTTCAGAATGAATATATATATATATATATATATATATATATATATATATATATATATATATATAACAGACTGAATGTTTTTATTAATTGTTTTTCCCCCTACTGCTAACACAAAGACCCTGAAGAAGTAAATGCTTCTTTGAGATCATGGTTTCAAAGGGATTAATTTGGCATTGTTTAAAAATACTTTTTCTTTAAAAATTCATTATGTATATATTTGCATAGTAAATTAGACTCATCACATAGTTTTCCTTTATGTGAATATACTGAAATTTATTAATATTCTTTTGCTATGTATTTTATTATCAGTTTTGTCTGAACAGTAGCAGTTGTTCCAAGATATTCTTATAAGTAAATATGTCTCATTCCCAACTCCCCCTGATGTGAGATAAATCTAGAATTTCTGGCTAAAAATAAGTCACATGTTACTCATGTATTTTATTTGCCTACTACTTTTTAGCAAATGTTCTGTGATATTGTTTTTTTCTGTGTCTGTGTTTGAACACAAAAACACAAGATACTGGTTATGTTATATTGACTGTGAGGCAATGACTGAAGGCAGAATACTTTGAAAATGTGAGACAGATACTGAAATAGAGAAAAACCATGAGGGAAATACACTGACCATTTCTCTCTTCTAGGAAGCTGAAGCTGTTAACACTGTGTCATTTGCAATTATGAATACCGTCTGAACTACCTAAGTACCCACATGAAGCCTTCGCCCTTCCTTCACATGAACTCTGGAAGAGACAGGTAGTGAATGAGATTTGAACAAATGTCTGACTTTATTTTCCTCACACTGGGTCTTTGGAAACCTGGTCTACGATTGCTTTCTCAACTTCCAGAAGCTAAATATCCATGACCCATTCAAGCTATCATGTAAACCTTGAAGACATTTCATCACCTGTCCTTGATGGTGTAGTCAGAAAGCAAAAACAATAGAACTTGCAACAGCTGTTTGCATCATCAAACAGAGCCAGGCCTCATGCTGAAGGGCCGTAATGTTAAGAAGCATTGTCATTGTTTGTTTTGAACATAATAATTGAGCAACTGTGACCACAGATCATTCAAAAGGCTGGAGTGGCAATTATGAGACCCATGAGGACTGAAAGAAAGTGCTTAGCAATGCAGGGTCCTCTTCTGAGAAGCTTGCATGGTGAGATTGGATTTGATGCTATGCTTCTGGTCATGAGTCAGGACTGGACAGGTCATGGAAGGTTGATATTGATCATCTATCCTGGCTAGTCTTTGATGCCTTTTCCTAACTTGCATCTTTTCCAGGTGAATAATGTGACAAGAGACACATTATTAGAGGACAGAGAGTTGGAAAAAAATGAGATGGGATGAAATATAAAGGGTGTGAAGAAACTGCTACATGCCATGGGCTCCCTTTCTTCCCACAGTTTATTGGTCACTTGCTTTGATAGCTGAGTGAGCCATTCATTTCTAACACACAGGTTGTGTCTTGTGAAGCCTGTTAGGACATTAGTTTTATGATGACCAGTGTGAGATGCAGGAACAGTAAGAGAAATCTAAATGCAGATTCTGGACTCTGCCCGGCACTGCCACTCTAACATCAGAGGTAGAGTTCAATAGGTTCCTGTGTTCCCATACAAGCACACACATGCCAAGGGCTCCCTGCCAAAGATCTTAACTACTGGACACATCAAGCCAGCCACCTCAAAAGAGCTTATGTTTGTGGCACATCAGCCACATTTATTTGCAGACCATATTCTCTAATGGCCTAAATGAGTTCCTCAGACCTGGTCTTTAAGTTACAAGTTCCCTGTCTCTTAAGCAAGTCTTTACCCTCAGGTAGGACTGCCTTATTGGTCAATACATAAGTCGAGACCTGTATCTTAATGGGTCCACACTTCCATTGTCTTTATGGAATTATGATACTAATCATTATATTTATCTATGTGTTTTCTGCCTACCATTCTACACTAGAATTTAAGATGTAGGAAGAGGAAGCTCTCCTCCGGTTTAGTCACTGCAATAGATACTCAATATGTAATTGTTGAATAAGTGAATTAATAAATGAACAATAATAGGACCACACTACACTAATGGTTTACTTTTAGTATCTTTCCTTATTTTGTTTTGTTTTGATTTGATTTTGAGATGAAGTGACACTGTAGCCTTGGCTGGTTTGAAACTCACTATGAAGACCAGACTGACATCAAACATGTAGAGATCAGCTTGCCTCTATCTCCAAAGTGCTAGAATTAAGGTGGGTACACCACCACCACCCTTAATACTCTGAATATTTTATCATTTCAGTAAATTTTGTTGAACAAGATAAAATGGGCCCCCTTAAATAATTAAGCTTTCAAAATACAGAAACAGAAGGAGAGAAACGGTTGACAAATAGAGGCACTGTCTCCAAACAGGAGCCTGCAAGGGTTAATGATAAAGTAGCTATTAAAGCAAGTGAGATTCTTTTACATGGGATGCACATTGAAGGTACAGAAGAAGATGCTGTTGAAGACCATATTGTGAGCCAATGGGAGCTCTACAGGGTCAAAATTCTGTCTCAGATCTATACATCCACAGCTCTACAAGAGCATCAGAGCCCTACAGCCATTCCATAGGAGGTTATAGTTCTATTTCAAATCTACATGTTTTTACACAAGAAAACAAAGGCTCTGTGTTTCAAGAGTCTGGGTAATGTTTTGTTAAATTTTGAGTCATTTAGTGTCAAGACCAAAATGCATAATGAGATTAATAGCTAAAAATGGAGGGTTCAGAAAACATCAGCCTGACATGAAAAGCTCAATCATGCTTAGCCAAGAATATCAGGAGCCAAAAGAATTTGTGCACATTCCCAAATTCTTATGATTGACATTCTTCTTTAGAAAATTCTTAGTTTTTACTCTTGCTTCTCAATGTCATAGTTATTAAGGTATAGCCACATGAGAGTTATTTTGACTGTCACTCAAACAGTTAAAATTCTAACTGCAGACTAGTTTACATTGTGAAACTAGTTCAAAGAAGACTTTAATAACATCAATACACATTACTCACCAAAGGCAGGAGGGCTGTAGTGCCCTCCCACAGTGTTCTGTTTTGTAACTGGGCACTGTGACCTCTCACTCTCTTAGCTACAGACTGTTCAGTTTGGCCATATTCCAAACAACTTGATATATGGCAAGATTTAAGTGACTTACACAAAAATTACAAAGCACATACAAGTACTTCTGGGAATGTGGGGTCTCTGAGTCCAGTTGCATTGAAACAGCCACACATTTTCCACCATGTAACCATAGAGACATGCTACAATTGCCTTAGAGATCACATCCTTCCTCATGTTAACTCCTTTTTAAAATGAGTCCCCAATGCTGATGTTTGGTGTTACCAGACATTAATGTTGACTCTAAAAGACTCATATTCTGACCCAAACAACACCTATTCTTATAGTCAGGCATAAGGATGAAATGTATATACTGTCTGAAAAAGTCATAAAGAATGATTCTACCTTAAAAGCCTATAATATACACAAGAATGTATGTAAATATACACATATAGTTTAAATAAAAATTGTCCCATTTGAGCTAACAGTGTTTTCTGCAGGAATCCTAGGCCAGCTAACAAAGACCCCAGCATCAGGCACGAAAAGACCTGTTTTGAATTGTTGGTCAGAATCATCTGAAAGACTCTCAAAACATTATGGTAGATTGCCTTTGAATTGCTGCTCCCCTGGAAGTAGAAACTGAATTTTTATGCTGAAAATACCAGGACATAGGCCAATGGCACCCAGACTTTAACTAACCTGAAAGCCTCCTTCTTGAAGACTGGCTTTTATGGCAGAAGTTGCTTCCACAGTTATCTTATCATGCTCACTGTTGCAGTGCCCTGCCATGCTCTGGGCATCATAGGTGGGTAGGATTGTTGGTTGCTTCCCTGCTTTAGAAGCTTTCATAAGGGTTCAGGCATATATACCTTGATGATGACCAACAGTTCTTTAATTTGACTTAGGTCCACTCAACAAGAAGTAAGTCATCCCTTGTGCTACAAACCTAGATAAGTACCTAGGACTAGTGAAGTCTTGGATCTAGGAAAAGAATGTAGAACTGCCACTCCACTAAACCAGCACAATCTCCAAATGCAATCCAAATACTTGTTCGTCTTATACCTGTAGATGTGTGTAGTCCGCCTCCCTCATCAAGGAAACTTTTCTTTGCAACAGATGTAGACCTTTACAGGTGAAAACCACAACATCTCAAAATGCAGAATTGTGGACCCCAGGATGAATCTACAAAACCTTTGTGCACCTGAGGCTTAGTGAACATTGCCATAGAGGACACAGAATGAGCAGACTGCTGGGAGTAGAATTAGAAGAGCCAGTTTTTCCCAGGAAAGAGCTTACCAATTGGTTATCTAACACCTGAAAACACACATACAAGTAACTCTATTTATACTAAGGGCACGGGCACACACACACACACACACACACACAAACACACACACACACACACACACAGAGTGAGAGAAAGAGTCAATATTCATTGAAAAAATAATGTTAATTTTAATTGAACCATGCTTCATATAAAATTTTTTAAAAAGTTGATGTGATCTGATAGACTAAGATCAGAAGGAAGGAGAAGAGGACTTCCCCTATCAGGGGACCTGGGGAGTGGCATACGTGAAGAAGGGGGAGGGAGGGTGGGATCAGGAGGGGAGGAGGGAGGGGCTTATGAAGGGATACAAAGTGAATAAAGTGTAATTAATAAAAAAATTAAAAAAAGAAAACAAAAATATAAACTCTAGAAAAATAAAAACATAAATAAATAAATTTTAAAAAAAGTTGTTTAAACCATAATGTCAAGTTTTGTTTTGTTTTGTTTTTACAATTTATTCATTTTATATCCCGATTGTAGCCCCTCTCTTGTCTCCACTCGGGTCCCACCTTCCCTCTTCTTTCCCTCTATCCCCTTCGCCTAGTCCACTGAAAAGGAGAGTTCTCTCCCCCTGCCATCTGACCCTAGCTTATCAAGTTCTATCAGGTCTGCCTGGATCCTCTTCCTCTGTGGCCTGGTAAGGCAACATTGCCAAGGGAAAGTGATCAAAGAGCAGGCATCGGAGTTCATGTCAGAGACAACCCCTGCTTTCCTTACTTGGGAACCCACATGGAGACTGAGTTGCCTATTGGCTACGTCTGTCCTATATCCCCTAAGGAAATAGAGGCAATTGTCAAAAGTTTCCCATCTAAAAATCAACACTTTAAGGCTAGAATTATGACTCTTGATTGAAAATTTGTAGCCTCAATAAGAATTCCAGAAATTCATTTAAATGAATCTTCAATTACTAATTTTTCAAAGCTGTCTTTCTAGACTGAATGAAAAATTCCCTTGGAATTCTTAAGCCAAATCAGTTGATAGGCTGCTAGTCAAATATACTGAACAGTACTCTTTTCAAAAAGATCTCAGTGTTTCTCTTGTATATAAAAACGTCAGGGGCTGGAGAGATATCTTAGTGGTTTAGCACACTTGCTTTTCTTGCAGAACACCCAGGTTCAGTTTCTAATGACAACATGGCAGCTCATACTGACCGCTAACTCAAGTTCCAGATGATCTCACGTCTTCTTCTGACCTTTTCAGGCACCAAGGATACACGCATTGTGTGTACATGTGTACACATAAAGGCAAAACACTCAACTTCTTTTAATACAATTTAAGACATAATTACTTTGAATGTATGTCTAAGTTTAATAGCTGTGTTCTATTATGCTGATGTCCTCTCTCTCTCTCTCTCTCTCTCTCTCTCTTTGTGTGTGTGTGTGTGTGTGTTTATTTATTTAAGAGGACCTAAGGGGACAAAATTACCAAATATCTACCTTGTCCCAAGAATTATGCAAAAACATGCTCACAATGCCTTTACTAAGTGTTTGCTATCTCCTTTCACCAATTATAAAACATAGGCTTTTAAAAATAATTTGATCACCCCAATGAGCTACTCTTGCCAGCAGACTCTAGTCTTTCCTAGTGCTTTGATTAAGGCTATAAGCATGAAAAGCTCCACCTCAACCATTGTCCCACTGAGCACAACATAGACTGGTGAATCGAGGCTGGTTCCTTGTTACAGTGATATATTACACTCTATAGGCCTTGCCTAGCACTCACAACATGCGAGAGAGACCCCAGTTCCATGTGTTATCCTGATGATCCCTACAGACTGGAACCTCATGAACCATATAAACAGCTGCTCAAATAGAGTAAGGTTAAAGTAAATATAACCAATAACCTAGATTTAAGTCGGTAAGTTCCAATGCAAAATGCAAGTCACACAAAAATTAAAGCAATCCAATTCCTCCCAAAATTGTCAATCCCACAGTAACAGCCTCTGACTAAATTAAATTAGATGACGTCTAAGAAAAAGAACTCTAAATAAAGACTCAAAGAATGATTAAAGTACTTAAAGAAGAAAGTAAAGCCTTTAAGGAGTCCTAAGTGCACATAAACAACTGAATGAAATATGCATGCTGTTATGTGTTATGAAAAGTTCACTGAGGAAATAGAGATACTGAAAGATCAGACTGAAATGCTGGAAATGAAAAAGTAGTAAGTCAAAAACAAAAACAAAAGTAAACAAAAAAGCAAGCAAGCAACCAACCAACCAACCAAGCAAACAAACAAACAAAAAAAACAAACCTGTGCAAAGCTCCCCCAACAGAGTGGGTTGAGGTGGAATAATTCAAACACTCCAAGAAGGGCAAAAAATACATTAACAAAAAGCTGTGAACTTGATTTTTAAGAGATTCATAACACTTTGAAAATAGCGTATTTAAGAATCATGGTGTAAAGGAAGGTGATGAACACATTTTTTAAAGTATAGAAAATATTTTGATGAAATAGAAAAGGTTAACTTAGGCAAAAAAGAAAAAAACAAACACTAACAAACAAACAAACAAAAACCATGCAGATATAGGAGACCCTTATACTACAAAGCAGACAAAACTGCATGGGAACTTCTCACCATATTATGATTAAGCAACTGAGTATTCAGAGCAACAACAAAATAAATAGATATTGAAAAATGAAAGGAAGAAGAGCCAAAATTAACCATAAAAATGCACCCTTTAGAGTAACAGCAGATATCTCAATAGAAACCTTAAAAACCTTAAAGCCCTGTATGGAAGCTTTGCAAGTTGTGGATGACAACTGCCGCCCAAAGTACTGTATCTAGCAAAGCTATCATTCATAGTTGGAGGAAAAATATGTCATGCTTTTTAAAAGCAGGCTTACAAATCACATCAATAAGATTTATCCAAAGTAATCAAAGAGTCTTCACCCCAGTGATGCAGAGATTATTCAACATATGTAAATAAATAATCATAAGCCACATATAAACAAACTAAAAGACATAAATCACATGATTATTATTTCATTAAATGCTGGAAAGACCTTTGACAAAAATCCAGTGTCAATTCATAATAAAAGTCCTAGAGAGGCTAAAGATACAAGAAACCTCAACATAATAATGGCAAATTAGAGAAAGTCTATAGCCAATATCATTCTAAATGGAAAGAAACTGAAAGAATTTCCCATAAAATCAGTCATGTCACAAAGATGTTTATTCTCTTCATAGCTATTCAGTATGGTATTTGAAGTCCTGGCTATAGCAATAAAACAACTTGAAATGAAAGCAAAGGTATACAAATTGGAAGGAAAGAAGTAAAAAAAAAAAAATCATTATTTGTGGATAATATGATTTTATACATTAAAGTCCCTAGTGACTCCACTAGGTTACTTCTACAATTGATAAACACTGTTTTAACAAAGTATCAGTATACAAAATTAACCTATAAAATCAGTAGCCTTCCTACATAAAAATGACAAACATACTAAAAAAGTAATCAGGGAAACAATGCCTTTCACAATTCACTTTTTTTTTTTTTTTACTTTTATGAAAGTTCACCAAAACTTTTATTTTTATCAAACCTTCGTTTTTCTTTTTTTTTTTTAATATTAAGTCTTTTTTTCTTTATTAATTACACTTTATTCACTTTGTATTCCCCCTGTGGTTCCTTCCCTCCTCCCATCCCAATCCCTCCCTTCCTCCATCCTCTGCATGCATGCCCCTCCCCAAGTTCACTGATAGGAGAGGTCTTCTTTTCCTTCCTTCTGATCCTAGTCAATTAGGTCTCATCAGGAGTGGCTGCATTGTCTTCTGTGGCCTGATAATGTTGCTTCACCCTGAGGGGGAGGTAATTAAAGAGCAGGCCAATCAATTCATGTCAGAGACAGTCCCTGTTCCTATAACAATGGAACCCACTTGGATACTGAACTGCCATGGGCAACCTCATCAGCCATCAGGGAAATGCAAATCAAAATGTCCCTAAGATTTCTCCTTACACCCATCAGAATGGCTAAGATCAAAAACTCAAGAGACAACACATGCTGGAGAGGTTGTGGAGAAAGGGGAACCCTCCTCCACTGCTGGTGGGAATGTAAACTTGTACAACCACTCTGGAAAGCAATCTAGGGCTTTCTCAGACAATGAGGAATATTGCTTCCTCAAGATCCAGCTATACCACTCCTAGGCATATATCCAAAAGATTCTCAAGTACATAATAAGGACATTTGCTCAACCATGTTTGTAGTAGCCTTATTTGTAATAGCCAGAAGCTGGAAACAACCCAGATGCCCCTCAGTGGAGGAATGGATGCACAAATTGTGGTATATCTACACAATGGAATATTACACAATTCACTTTTTTAAGAAAGTATCTTGATGTAACTCTAACCAAACAGGTGAAAGACTTATATAATTAAAAGCTTTAAGAGATACAAGATAACAGAAAATTGAAAGGTCCAACATGCTCATGGATCAGTAGGATTCATGTGAAAATGACCATCTTACCAAAACCAATCTATAGATTCAGTGAAATCCCCCATACAAATTACAATAATAATTCTTCATAAAAATTGAAAAACAATCTCAAATTTCAAGTGGAAAGAAACAGAAACCCCAGGGTAGCTAAAACAACCCTGAATAATAAAAGAACTGCCGGAGGTCTCACCATCCCAAAGTTTCAGACGAATTGAAGAGCTACAGTAACAAAAAATGCCATTTTACTGGCATAAAACCAATATGTTGATCAATCAAATAGAATTGAAGCACAGTCATAATACCACATAGCTATGGACACCTGTTTTGTTTTTTTTTTCTGTTTTTTTTTTTTTTAATAAGGAAACCAAAAAACACACCAGAGAAAAGATAGTATCTTCAAGAAATAGTGCTTGCCAAAAAGAATGGCTAAATATAGAAGATAGCAAATAGATTCATATTTATCATCTAGTACAAAACTCAAATCCAGATCCACAGAGGACAAGAACACAAGACCAGATACCCTGAATTGAATAGAATTAAGGACTAAACTGGAACCCATTGCTACAGGAATGGAGTTTCTGAACAGGCACCAGCAGCACAGGCATGAAGATCTAAAAAATAATAAACAGGACTCCACGAAGCTATGAATCTTCTATACAGCAAAGAAGAACTCCATCACACAAGCAATGGGGCAGCCTGTAGAATGGGAAAAATGTATAACAGGGTTAGTATCAGAATATCCAAAGAGCTCAAAGAAACAAACACCCACCCCACCCCCCTCATTAAAAAATGATGTATAGAAAAAAGAAACAAAGTTTTCAAAAGATGAATAACAAATATCTAAGAACCATTTAAAATATTCAATTCCCTTAGCCATCAGGGAAATGCAAATTAAAACTACTTTGAGAGTATTCTACCCCAGTCAGAAAGGATAAGATTAATTAAAAAAAAAAATGGCAGTCAGAGAGGATGCTGGGAAAGGGGTCACTTATTCATCAATGAAGGAGTGTAAACTAATGAAGACACTATCAAAATCAGTGTGGAGGTTCCTCAAAAAGCTGAAAATTGTTCTATCACAGGATTCGGATGCATCACTCTTAGACATATACCCAAAAGACTCTATATCCTAACACAGAGATTCTTGCTTATCTGTATTCATTGTTGCTCTCATCATAATAGGAGCAAACTGGAAATAACCTAGAGTTTCATCAGCTGATGAACAGATAATGATAAATATAAATTCCATTTACACAATGGAATGTTATTTAACTGTTAAGAAAAATGAAATGATGGAATTTGCAGGTAAATGGATAAAGCTAGAAACAATCATCCTGAATGAGGTAACCTAGATCCAGAAAGACAAACAGGCTTGTTTTCTCTCATGCATGGATATTGACTTTAAAGCTTTAGACAGTGTGCTCCAGCTATAATAACTACAACAGTTTTGTAGCTAGTGAGGGACCAGGAGGGAGAAGCGGATCTTCCTAGGACAGGGAAATAGAAGGTAGTGTTATACGGGGATAAACGGGAAACAAGAATGGGAGGATTTGATGGGAAGATTGAGAAGGAGATGGTAGGACAGGGTCAAGAAGTTAAAATGGGAAGGGACAACTAACAACAACAGCCTGTTAAAATGTCATATAGGCATGTACTACTGTAAAATGCTTTCTAAAAATATATACATAGGTAGAAAAATATTTCAATGGAGCCACCACATAATACAGGAGACAATGCTCCAGCTAGACATCTTTTGGCACTAAATAATAATCATAGTGGCAGAAGCGAGTTACATCTTGATTATAATTGGCCAAAGGGATCTCACAGACCCCACCAAACATCATAGGCTTTTGCAAATTGGTCACTCTTCATAACCTAGTGATAAGGCCCTACTACCGAAGAAAACAGTTACGTCATTGAAGATTGAGACTTCAGTCCAACTAGAAATATCCTTCATTCTGGTTGGTGTTCATGGTACCAAAAGTACAACAGATACTACTAGAAAAGTAATTATCAGTATCAGCAAGCTACAAACAAGCACTAAGACCTATAATGACAGCAACTTGCCTGGAAGATATATTGGTACAATAGTGGCATAAATATTATAGGAGGAAGCAACCACTTGTTGATTGTGTTTTACGACCACTCCATGAGATGGAATCCATGCATGATACTGCTAAAGTGGCCAAGGACCTGAGAGTATGTAGGTTATGGTACTAGGGGAAACTCTACTATTATTCTGCTAAGTGAATCTAACAATAAAATAACTCTTAATGATATATTGTTGTATCAATAGATCAGTGTGTCATTCAACTCTTGTCAGACAAGATGCTTCTTGAAGTTGATGACAATTAACACAAAGACTTTCTGCAATGTGCAGAAAGTGACAGATTTTGGAGAACTCAGATCTGATGCTATATCTTTATCAAACCTCTCCCCCTTCATGGCTCAGGGAGTTATGTGGAAAAGAAGACAGGAAGACTGTAGGAGCCAGAGATGGCAGCTAGTTCCAAAGGAAATGGTGCCTTCCAGACATAGCAAGGCTGATGCAGATGTGAACTCAGAAAGTGTGGCAGCACACACAAGACCTGAATAATTTTAAACCAGACAAACTCCAAGCACAGAGAAGAGGAAATGGGTAGGACACAAGTACCACCCATAAACAAGAAGCTATTTAAAACTGACACACACTGGAAAAAGACAAGTTAGTTTCCCCAGTGAAGGGTTGCTTGGTATATCAACTAAACTCCAGGACAGTTCGCATGCCCAGAAATGCTTGACCAACACAAAACAGATTCCATGTACTGTCGTCTGCTTTTTATCATACCAGCTTTTTTGTATGTCTATTTTTATTTTTATCTTGTGAGAGTGTGAGAGAGCTATAAACAGAAAAAAAGAACTTGGAGTTGGTAGGGAGGTGAGAAGAATCTGGAAAGAGTTGGGGGAAAGGAAAAAATATCATGAAAATATATTATAAAATTTTAAACAATACAAATATACATTGTATGTATGAACTTGTCAAAGAATAAGCTTTACACTTTTTGAAATGGGACCTTATGAAATTAAAAGAGTTCTACATAGCAAAGGAAATTGTCAATCAAATGGATACACCCTCCAGAATTAAATACTTTGCCAGCCATACATCAGGCAGTGAATTCATATCCACAGTATACAGAAAACTCAAATATCAAAAAAACTTGATTCAAATATGAGCTGATGAGCTCAGCTCCCAAAGGATAATATATAAATGACCAAAAATACTTTTTTAGTTTTATATTTTTCTTTTTCTTCTTCATATTATAATTATTATTATCATTTATTACAATATATTCAATATGAAACCTGGCTGTGGCCCCCTCCCTCATCTCCTCCCAATCCCACCCTCACTCCCTCTTTTCCCTCTATGCACCTCTCCTGATATGGGAGGTCCTTCTCCCTGGCATATCAGGTCTCATCAGGACTGGTTGCATTGTCTTCTTCTGTGGCCTTGCAAGGCTGTATCCCCAGGGAGATGTGATCAGAGATCCTGCCACTGAGTTCATGCCAGAGACAGTCCCTGTGCCCCTTACTAGGAAACCCACTTGGAGACTAAGTCTATGAGCTACATCTGAGCCTGGGTTTTCGGTCCTTGGTTGGGGTATCATTCTCTTCAGGGCACCAGGACTCAGGGTTTTTTGTTTGTTTGTTTGTTGTTGTTGTTGTTGTTGTTGTGTTGTATTGTTGGCTCTGTTGGTCTCCTTTTGGAATTCCTGTCCCCTACAGGTCTTTCTATCTCCCCTATCTTTCATAAAATTACGTGCATTCTGCCCAAAGTTTGGCTATAAGTCTCAGCTTCAGCTTCGTTACCTTGATCAGTAGAGTCTTTCAGAGGCCCTCTGTAGTAGGATACTGTCCTGTTCCCTGTCTTCTCCTGCTTCCAATGTCTATCATCTTTGCCCTTCTGAATGAGAATTTAGCATCTTAACTAGTGTCTTTCTTGTTGTTAGCTTCTTTAGGACTATAGATTTTAGTATGTTTATCCTATATTATGTGCCTAATAACCACTTTTGAGTGAGTATATATCATGTGTGTCTTTCTGTTTCTGGGTTACCTTACTCAAGATGATCTTTTCTACTTCCCACCATTTGCATGCAAATTTCATGATTTCCTTGTTCTTAATAGCTGAATAATGTATCATTGGTAAATGTGCCACAATTTCTACAGAATATTACCCAACAAATATTTTAAACACTAGTTCAACATCGCTGGCTAGTAGGGACATTCAAATTAAATTCCTCTAAGATCCTACCTCACGTGTGTCAGCATGATTACCATAAATGACAACTAATGTTAGAATAGGTGCAGAAACTGGTGCTGCCACTATGAAGATCTGTATGTAGTTTCTCAGTAAGCCAAAAATAGAATTAACACAGCAACCACACACCCTACTAGTGGGAATACTCCAAGAGTCTATGCCCCACCGGGGACATAGTTGCTTCTCTACATTTGTTGCTGTTCTATTAATAATAGCAATGGAATGGGTCAGGCTAGACAGTCATCATCTGATGAATGGGTAGAGAAAATGAGGTACATATAAATAGTGAGATTTTATTCATTCATGTGGAAAATAAAATTATGCAATTTTCAGGAAAAGGATGGAAAATAGTGGTGTAATCCAGCTTCAGGGGGACCAACACCCCATATTCACTTTTGTAAGTGGATCCAGCTCCTAACATTTTATAAATGTGTAACTATGTGGGAGTGAGTGGGGCAGATGCCAGAAAACTAGAAAGGGACCCATTAGTGGGGAAAAATTACTTTCAGCAGAAAATTACCCTATAATTAAGTCTCAGTAATTGGTATCTATTCTTTATTTAAAACACAAAAATGCTGTGATTGATTGAGGTAGCCTCTGACCATTGCTGAGAAATCGTAAATCCCTGATTATGCTCTGTTAGGAACTGCTGTTCATTTACTTCCATATTTATTTCCTTTTCTAATTAGTAATGTTACCAACAGCCTTGTGGCATTCTTTTTTGCACATTTCTACATAATTAACTCTTTCCATTGTGTTTTGCTTTCATTTTGAGGCCTTTCATCTTACATAAGTTCTCATTACATAAATTTAAATTTTCTAATGAAGTTTTGAAAAAAGTAAAGTTAAAAGATTTGCATTATGGAAGTGACATAAGCAAAATTATAATACCTAATTATTTAAAAAAATCAATCACTCCTACAATCTTAGTAAAAATTTTGGAAGGTGATTATCACAGATATCTTCACAGTTTCAAAAGGTAATTATCAAATAATTTTGATAAGGAAATTTTACCCCATCATTTTTACTTCAACTAGACTTAGCATTCTGAGATTGAGTTGAAGTTTGCAAGCCCATAAGGAGTAAAATTTTGCAGGGGAAAAAAATTAAATCCAGAAAGTGAGACTTATCTTGTTGGGGTCTGTGAATTGTAGTGTGTTTATCCTGTACTATATGGCTAAAATCTACTTATAAGTGAGTACATACTATGTGTGTCTTTCTGGGTCTGGGTTACCTTACTCAGGATGTTCTTTTCTAGTTCTGTCCATTTGCCTGCAAATTTCATGAGGTGAGACCTGGGGCTAGAGGGTGTGGGAGGAAAGAGGGCCTACAGAGAGAAGAGAAACCATGGGTAGGGGTATTTCTGTTACAAGCTGAAGACCTAAGACAAGGTAGGCTTCTGGGAGGATACTGGGGTGATTCTAGCTGAGACTTTTTGTAGCAGGGGTCATGGAGACTGAAGAGGACAGCCTCTAACTAGATTTGACTCCTAGTGGAGAGTGGAAAGCACCAACTCATGCAGAAAAACTTCAACCCAAAATTTACCCTGCCCACAGATGTGCAGGGATAAATATAGAGTAGAGACTGAAGGAATGTTCAACCACTGCCTACCCCAACTGAGACCCATCCCATGGGAAATCGCCAACCCCTGCCACTACTAATGACACTCTGCTGTGCTCACACACAGTCTAGCATAGTTCTCTTCTGAGAGGCTCCACCCAGCAGCGTATCAAAACAGATGCTGAGACTCACACCAAATATGGGACAGTGCATAGAGAGTCTTCTGGAAAAGTGTGTTGGGGGGGGGGAGATTAGAGGGACCTGGAGGTGACAGGAGCTCCACAAGAATACCAACAGAGCCAACTATCGAGGGCCCAGAGAGCCTTTTGGAGACTGAAGGACCAACAAGGACCACAAATAGACCTAGGCACCCTACACAGATGTAGGTGATGAGCAGCTCATGGTTCATGTGCATTTCACTAGCAAGGGGAGCAAGGGGGTACTATTTATGACATGGACTCCATGGCGTGCTTTTTGATCACTCCCCTTTGGCAGGGCCGCCTTACCAGGCCACAGGGAAAGAGGATAGGCTCAGTTCTGGTGCAGCTTGATGAACTGGAGTGAGTGGGTAGAAGGGGCTCCCCTTTTCTGAGGAATAGGAGAGAGGGAATGAAAGAAGAGAGAGGGAGGGTGGGATCAGGATGTAAAGTGAATAAATTAAGTAATTAATTTAAATAAAAATATTGACAAAATATTATCTCTGTCAATGAAGTTCAAGAGCAGCCTCTCTTCCCGTTTAAGGCCCCATTCATGTTTTCTATAATACAATGAACCCAATACTCACCTGAAGGTGTGATCAAGGCTCCTGTGATCTCCAGGCTTTCTCCTGATAAAGCCCATTCTTGTAAGGTAATTTTGAATAAGGTCCATTCCCCAACAAACGTGCTGAGTCTTCTTTTCTGTATCTAAGAGGAGGGACCAGGATGAAAGCTATCTGGTTAGGTTGCTTCTAGACCCCAACCTGAACGTCCTCCCTGGGATACTATAAAATGGCAGTCTCCCTGGTGAGTGGAGATCAGCTGCTTGATCAGCTGTTATGTATGGCAGCCACATCATGTGATGGCTTTGGTGTCTGTCAGCGAAACAGCAAAGGTATGCTCAAACGAAGCAATTAACTTGTTATTTAAGGAATGAAACATGACGCATAAGAAACCCTTACTGTTATTAAAAAGCTTTCTCACTGCCTCTGACATGAATGCTTTTGCTCCTTTTCTTCTGATGGGTTTCAAAATGAAACAACCTTAAAAAAATAACAAATATGTAAGAACAATTAATGAAAATAGAGGCTATGGATTTGAAGGAGAGCAAGAAGAGATAAATGAGAGGGTTTGGAGGGAGGAAAGGGAGATATGATCTTAATATGTAGTATTAGCAGAAAAGAAAAAGAAATAATTTAAAAAAAAAAAAAACAAGAAGCAACAATACTAAAAATTACCACAAAGTGGTTCACTTGTGTCCAAGCTCTATGTGTACAGGTAAGTACAAATATGAGGAGAATTTATGACATGACCTCAGCCTATGGAGTGAGATTGAAAACAGCCATTTCTGGCTTTGGGGTATGATTATATGCCGAAAGACTCCAGTTTAGTTTGAAAAAATGCACAGGTGTCAGTCAAGTGTGCCCTAGAGGTTGGGAGTGCACAAGAGTCCAGAATGCAATACTGTCCTTTTTCTATTAGGTTTCAACTGCAGTGTGACCTTCACTGAGGTGGCCTGAGTAGCTGCTGTACCACTCTCGGAACGAGAAGGACCACCTTTGCTGCATGCTGTAGGTTTTACAACTCAGATCTTTTACAGGAGACCGGCAGCTCTTAACGATATTAGGAAAGTGGTTTATAAATAGGAAGTGGCTGTCTTTGCAATTCATTGGTTTCTGAAAAGCTGTAACCCTGGCATGCATATTTTTACAGCAGGAACGCTCACGGAAATGCTTGCTACATGACAGCAAGGGTGGATAACAGCTGTGAAAGAGAGCAGAGAGTTCTATCTTCAGAAACGTGAGGGTTTAGCATTTGTTTCCTTGCTACGGGAACACTAACGAAAAAGAAATTGTCTTTCTGGTTAAAAGGCCCTATCCCTCAGGTCACTGTGTGATTCTTTATCTGGGGCTAAACCAACATTCATGGTGATGCCTCCACTTTGACAAACGCCTCCCCATCACAGCTACCATTTGTGTTTCTCTCTGCTTGAAGAAAGGCCAGTGGCCTGACCTTACGCAGTACTCTTTATCAACTATAAATGATCATTTGCTGTAGTATATCCATACCGTTGAAAGAGCGGGCAGAGTGGGTGTGGCTTACTTTCTCATTATAATAATGACTGCTTGCCAGTTGAAATCGGTAGAAGCAGAAACAAGCCTTTTTGTTCCGTGTCTTCTTTCCTGTCAGGCGTACTGTGACATGACACATATCTCTGCCCATCTCTGCCTCACCAGATGCAGGAATAGTGGGAGAGGAAACTGGAGGTCAGGGGTTCTCGACCTTCCTAGAGCTGTGCCCCTTAAATACAGTTCCTCATGTTCTGGTGAACCCCAACCATAAAATCATCTTAATTGCAACTACATAACTGTAATTTTGCTACTGTTATGCATCATAATGTAACTATCTGTGGTTTTGATGGTATTTGGGGGATCGTGACCCACAGATTGAAAGCCGCTGTTGTTAGGTAAATAGCTCTGCAGAAAACAGCCACTGTCTCTCAACTTAAGTCTTCCTACCAGGAGGAGGTATTTTCACGGTAGTCCCGCTTTGCTTGCTTGCTTGTTTTTCAAAGATTTTTTTGAAAAGATTTTAGCTTTTAATGTCTCTGGGAAATGCTGCGAATGTTTTCTCCTGCCCTGTTCTACCACTGTATGCACACAGTATCTTCATGTTTGCAGAGACTTCTGGCTGACGACTTCAAAGAGCTCCTCCCAAAAGTCCACTGAAGTGAAAATAAGGTCACGCAGGTCTGTGCCAACCAGCCACTTGACTTTATGTGCTTATTGATTTATCTAACTAATGAGATTGGTTATCAGCAAATTGTTTCTCATCCTTCAAACCAGAGATCACTTTCTGGAAGGAAAATGTAGTGAATCAAGCCCAGTTGCCAGGTACAGCTGATTCACATTCAATAGATCAATATTTCTGCCTGTTAGGTCCCTTTTCCTTTTATTATCTTGAATAATTTAATTCCTTATCCCCCCCAAACTTCAAAATATTTAAAACTCTTCACTTCATTTCAGCACTATGAGCGATTCATCTTTTCATTACTTTTCTGTTTCCAAAGTTTCCCACGACAATATCACTACCTATTAAAATTAGAAGTAGGGCGTCTCTGCATGTGTAATGTTTGCCAATCACTTTGAAATGGTTTCACAAATTTGATATATGTATGTATGTATGTATGTATGTATATATGTATGTATGTATGTAGAAAGTGGAGTAAATTTTACCCCACTTTCAATTCTGTTTGATGTGAAAGACTAGAAAAGTAGAAAGAAGATAGTCATATCTAAACCGAGTTTTTAAATACACAGAATTTTATATTGATTTGCTTTGTACTTCAGTGTGTTCAGTGCCCTGATGGTGGACTTTAAGTGTTTCTCTGCCATTCTATATTCCTCTACAGAAAAATCTCTATTTAGCTCTGTAACCCCATTTTTAATTGAATTCCATGATGAGTCTCTTCCCATAAGAAATCAGTTTAAAATGTTTCTGTTTTATTCTAGTTTAGTTGCAGCATGATATGGGCTATGCAGCCAAAGTGTGTGGTAGTTTTAGCAATTGGTCATTTCTTCAAGTTCAGTTAGACAACCAAGAGCAATGACAGCCGCCTTTGTTATACTGAATACCTCTGAAGCTTCCCTGGACAGAAAGCAAAAATGTCTGCCATACCTGATACTTTCTTTAAAACAACCTAAGTGTTCTTCCAGGAACATTATCTACCCACATAGGGCACTTCAATTTAAATGCTCTTTTTTTCATTATAGCATTTTAAATTTATAGGGGCAGCTATAGCATTTATATGTCTTTAGTTTCTGTTACCCGCTTCCTCTCCTTCCCTTTCTGTATTTCTTTCTCCTCCACATCTTCACTTAGACATTTCTAACCAAAATATTCTTCCCTCCTTTTACTAAGAAAAATAGTTTCTGAACTTGTCATTCACCTTTAAACAAACGAAAGGAAAGATTTTAACTTTATGTGCTAAAATGTGATACTCTTTTACAGTTTTTAGGTTTGGGATTATAGTCAAACTTTTCCCCTAAACCTGGGACACAAATCGCTTTACTAATACTTTAATGCAATAGTAGTAGAGTTTTATTCCTAATTTAAATATCTAATTCACTCGGGATTAAAATTTTGTTACTGTTTCAGGAGATTTTGTCCCTGTGATAAAATGTCATAACCAAGGAAACTCATAGAAGAAAAAAAAATGCATTTGGGTGAACAGTACCAGAGGGATAATGGCCTATCATGGCAGAGAGGCATGTCAGCATGAGAAAGACAGCAAGAGTGGGAAGCTGAGAGCTCGCATCTTCTGATACTCACATAAAGCAGACAGAAACCTGGAAGTGGCACGAGGCTTTAAACTCTCAAAGCCAGCCATGTGCTTCCTCCAGCAAGGCCACACCTCCTAAACTTCCCCAAACAGTACTGCCAACCTGTAACCAAGTGTGCAAGTGTACTGTCCTGTGCTGAACATTTTCTCATTCAAAGGAACACTGTGACTTTTTCGTAAGGCAAAGCCACAGAGCCTGTCTTCTATGCACCTGACCCTCGAAGTAGCATGCCTTTTTAGATGTGGCCTCTGGTGTAAAACACAATTGTCCTTTCTCTGATTTGTGCAGTTGACCCTTTTGACACTTCTCTTTACCAAATGAGCACTTTTAAAAAAAGCTTTGCGATAAGTTTTACATAATCATCCCTCTATCAAAATGTTTCTTTTTGGAAAGAAACACAAATTTCCCTGACCCACTTAGAAATAAAAATTCCCATTGGATTGTGGCATGTCTGTATTTTTCTTCCAAGAAGGTCTTAGGAAGAATCACATTTCCTAATTGAAGAGATATCATCCTGCTACTCTCAGCTGCCCTGAGTAGAAACAAAATCAATATTAGACGTGCAAGAGAATAAAAAAGTTTAAGCATATACAAATAGCACAAATGATGGACTGGAGAGATGGTTCAGTGGTTAAGAGCACTGTCTGCTCTTCCAGAGGTCTTGAGTTCAATTCCCAACAACCACATGGTAGCTCACAGCCATCTGTACTAGGATCTGATGCCCTCTTTTGATGTGCAGGTGTATATGCACATTGAGGACTGATATACATAAAATAAAAAAAGAAAAACTTAAAAAAAAGCACAAATGCTATTCATGCAACCCACCAAAAAATAAAATCCTAAACTCATAACTCACATTTCTAAAAGTATAGACATCAATCTATGTTTGATAAAAATCAGCAATCCCAGGTGTAACGTTAGTGATTTAGAAAAAAACTACACCATAGTCAACTAATGTGGGTTTGAAGCTTTCTTTCTCATTTGTGGAGAGAGGTTATCTAGTGCTATTTTTTGAGGGGGGGAGAAAACATAGACTCACAGATAGAGCAATAAATACAGTTTTATCTTAAAGTTGATAAGACTGATTATGTTAAGTCTACAAGAAAACTTTGAACTATAGTTTTGAGTTTATGTTGATAAATCACAGAAAATGTACAGTTCTTTTAGAGTTTTATATTTGTTTCCATTTGAGAAAGATGTCAGACTTTAGGAACTGTGCCTAAAAGTTTGTTCTGTATATTTAAGGACATAAAAATACATTTGCACAGTGAAAACACTGCTCAGGCTGGTTAGATTTGGCAAGTTATTTATTGTGTAGGTATGTTGGACATAGGCATATATTGTATGAAAACAATGATTGGTCATTCTAATGAACATTAACTCAAAGATAAATAACTATAGGAGTATAAACAAAATATAAACAATGTTATGGAATGTAAACAAAATATAGCACAATGTTATGGAATGTTTAAAAAACAGATTATTTATGCCATAAAATTTAAGACCTCACCTTATCTCTAAAAAGTTTTTGTCAAATATATTGAACAGTATGAACTTCACATATAAAGGCAAGAAAGCACTTAAGACACACTAAGGTAGATGTTTCCTGAACTGGATGATAAATGATATGTTTTTAATAGCATAATGAAATCTATATCTCTTATTGTAAGAGAGTAAGGTATGAATAGCTTACTCTGACACTTATTTGCTTCAGTGCATAGTTCACTGTGTTTGTTTCCTAGAATTGGCATAGAAATTAAAGTGTGATTAGCTCAAGGTTGGGCACTGTAGGTTAATAGTGCTGTTCTACCTGGTGTGAGATAATCATTTGGTGTGCTCTTTCTTCCCTGGGAAGACTGTTTCTCCCACTCTCAGCATACATATGCATAGAACAACACTAAGTGAGAAAAGAGCCATGAATTTGAAAGATGCCTAGGAATACGTGCGCATATATATGTATATAATGACACTTAATGAAACGCGGTCATGAATTTGAGAGATAGCCAAAAAAAAAAAAGGTATATAGGAGAGTTTGGAGGTGGGAAAACTGAAGGGAAATGATAACAATCTCATGAAATAAAAGAAGTTATAAGAAGAATACTGGTCAATTGTGTCATAACTGATTAAGAAAAATCATTTTCATTTCAATATTGTTAATGAAACTCAGAAAATGTGTCTCCGTAATTTTTTCCTGTGGTGAGAAAAGAGTTAATAATACAGAAAAATCTATAGTTTGACTGTCAGGAATGCTCTAATTCTAGGATCTATTGCAATAAAAAGAGCACAACCTTCAAAAAGTATGTTGCAAGATTAGCAATCACATGCCTATATAAATGAAATGCATAAACAGTTCATTGTAATTCTTATTGATGATGCCCTGGTTAAAAGTGCCTTAAGGTAATTGATTGTAAATCCTCCTTACTACAGAGAGGAAATATTTATTAATATGTCTCACTTAAAATTTCAATGCCTACTGTTTCATTGGGGTGTCTGTAAAACAAGAGATTTAGATAAAAATTTTAATGTTCATTCATTTCTAAATATATATATATATTTAAATACATAACTACATTTAAATATATATAATCTTATTGTGACTGCTAAAAAAAAGTCAGGAAGAGGCTCTTTGAACTAATAAAAGCTGGCAGGAGTGTGCATAAGTAAGCTAATCCAAATGTTAGTTGATACAATCTTGAAGACAGACTGCTCTTGTTGAAAGGATGTGATCCATGGGTGGGATATAGATGGATAGAGAATTCCCTTCTTGAATAGTACACAGCATTCTAAAATTGCAAATAGGTTATTCTTTGTATGGTATTTGTATTACACTACCTTTGGGAAATCCCAAATAATTTCAGGTAACTTGGCCATCACAAAAGTTAGTAATTATGATGGTGTGGAAGAAGTAACTTTTGGAATTGTAATGTAAATGAAGAAAAAGATACCAAAGTTTCTAGGACCTTGAAACTGTCAAAAGATATACAACAATATTTAATGCACCTCAGAGATATATTTTTGATTCTTATGTTTGTCATGCCCTCATAAAAAGTCCCTTTAATTGGTGACTCTGAAACAGGTGTGAATGTGAGCGCTGGGACACAAACAATGTTCAGAAACAGACGTCAGTGAATGCCAATGCAGGTAAGCAGTTGTTCATGGGGAAAATAGAATCATTTAATGGAAGAAGATGTGGTATTGGCAAAATTTGCTGAGATGTTTCTGGAAAGAATAAATGTTTCCAGCTCCTTATACCTGAAAATGATCCTTTTATTTACCTCAGCACCAGGCTAGCACTAGATTTCAGAAGATGTTTCATGAGAGTTCACTGATAACTGTCTAAGTTCTATCCACTTGTGTTCTCATTGCCCAGAATGTAGTTCTTCACTACTAGGAAGGGATGATTCATCATATTTGTAACATTTTTAAACAGTGGTACTATACTAAGCATTTATAATACTTCTTTCTTTGCACTTTCTGTATTGCACTGCAATGTTGTTTTTCTGCCAAAATCTGATCATTCTCAATTAGCTTACTATAAATTCTGGATGCATTTCAAAAGTTTCTTCTTTTGTCCAGAGATCTGCATTAAACAAGAAAGCTACAACTCTTGATTCAAGAGGATTACTCATGGCTACCAACCAAAGGTTTCACTTAGTTTCAGAGAATACCTTGAAATTATCCTTAAAACTGCATGGTACTGGAATAGAAACAGACAGGTGGATCAATGGAATCAAATAGAAGACCCTGACATAAATCCACACACTTATGGACACCTGATCTTTGACAAAGATGCCAAATCCATTCAATGGAAAAAAGACAGCATCTTCAACAAATGGTGCTGGTCTAACTGGAAGTCTACATATAGAAAAATGCAAATGGATCCATACTTATCACCTGCACAAAACTAAAGTCCAAGTGGATCAAAGACTTCAGCATAAAACCAGACACACTAAACAGCTTAGAAGAAAAAGTGGGGAATACCCTTGAACTCATTGGCACAGGAGACAACTTCCTGAACAGAACATCAACAGCACAGGCTCTAAGAGCAACAATCAAGAAATGGGACCTCATGAAACTGAAAAACTTCTGTAAAGCAAAGGACACTGTACTCAAAACAAAATGACAGCCTACAGATTGGGAAAAGATCTTCACCAATCCTATATCTGACAGAGGGCTAATATCCAGTATATATAAAGAACTAAAAAAGTTAAACAACAAAAAAACAAGTAATAAGTAATCCAATTAAAAAATGGGGTACAGAGCTAAACAGAGAATTCTCTGCAGAGGAATATCAAATGACAGAGAAACACTTAAAGCAATGCTCAACCTCATTTACCATCAGGTAAATGCAAATCAAAACGACCCTAAGATTTCACCTTACACCCATCAGAATGGCTAAGATCAAAAACTCAAGAGACAACACATGCTGGAGAGGTTGTGGAGAAAGGGAAACCCTCCTCGACTGCTGGTGGGAATGTAAACTTGTACAACCACTCTGGAAAGCAATCTGGTGCTTTCTCAGACAACCAGGAAGAGCGCTTCCTCAAAATCCAGCTATACCACTCCGAGGCATATATCCAAAGATTCTCAAGTACACAATAAAGACATTTGCTCAACCATGTTTGTAGCAGCCCTATTTGTAATATCCAGAAGCTGGAAACAGCCCAGATGCCCCTCAGTGGAGGAATGGATGCACAAATTGTGGTATATCTACATAATAGAATATTACTCTGCAATAAAAAAAAAAGGAAATCATGAAATTTGCAGGTAAATGGTGGGATCTGGAAAAGATCATCCCGAATGAGTTATCCCAGAAGCAGAAAGATGCACATGGTATATACTCACTCATATAGACATGTAATATAGGATAAACATACTAAAATCTGTACACCTAAAGAAACTAATTAAAAGGGAGGACTCTTTTTTTAATTTTTTATTAATTACACTTTATTCATTTTGTATCCCCCCATAAGCCCCTCCCTCCTCCCCTCCCGATCACATCCTCCCGCCCCTTTCTGCATGCATGCCACTCCCTAAGTCCACTGATAGGGGAGGTTCTCCTCTTCTTTCTGATCTTAGTCTATCAGTTCTCATCAAAAGTGGCTGCATTGTCCTCTACTGTGGCCTGGTAAGGCTGCTCCCCCCTCAGGGGGAGGTGATCAACGAGCAGGCCAATCAGATTATGTCAGAGGCAGTCCCTCTTCCCATTACTAGGTAACCCACTTGGACACTGAACTGCCATGGGCTACACCTGTGCAGGGGTTCCAGGTCATCTCCACGAATAGTCCTTGGTTGGAGTATGATTTTCTGGGAAGTTCCCTGTGTTCAAATTATCTTGTTCTGTTGCTCTCCTTGTGGAGTTCCCGTCCCCTCCAGCTCTTACTATTTCCCACTTCTTACATAGAATTCCATTCACTCTGCCCATCAGTTGGCCATCAGGCTCAGCATCTGCTTTGACAGTCTATACTGCAGAAGCTTTCAGAGGCCCTCTGTGGCAGGTTTCAAGGTTGTTTCCTGTTTTCTTCTGGCTTTCAGAGGCCCTCTGTAGCAGGGGCTATTTTCTTTTTCTTCTGATGTCCATCCTCTTTGCCTTTCAGGATGGGGATTGAACATTTTAGTTAGGGTCCTCTCTTTTGCTTAGTTTGTTTAGATGTACAGATTTTAGTGGGTTTATTCTATATTGTATGTTTATATGAGTGAGTATATACCGTGTGTGTCTTTTTCCTTCTAGGACAACTCACTCAGGATGATTCTTTCCAGATCCCACCATTTACCTGCAAATTTCATGATTTCCTTATTTTTCATTGCTGAATAATACTCCATTGTATAGATGTACCACAGTTTCTGCATCCATTCTTCAGTTGAGGGGCATCTGGGCTGTTTCCAGCTTCTGGCTATTACAAATAAAGCTGCTACAAACATGGTTGAGCAAATGTCCTTTTTGTGTACTTGAGCCTCTTTTGGGTATATGCCTAGGAGTGGTATGGCTGGATCTTGAGGAAGCGCTATTCCTAGTTGTCTGAGAAAGCGCCAGATTGATTTCCAGAGTGGTTGTACCAGTTTACATTCCCACCAGCAGTGGAGAAGGGTTCCTCTTTCTCCACAACCTCTCCAGCACGTGTTGTCCATTGAGTGTTTCATCTTGGCCATTCTGATGGGTGTAAGGTGAAATCTCAGGGTTGTTTTGATTTGCATTTCCCTAATGGCTAATGAGGTTGAGCATTTCTTTAAGTGCTTCTCTGCCATTCGATATTCCTCTACAGAGAATTCTCTCTTTAGCTCTGTTCCCCATTTTCTAAGTGGATTACTTGGTTTATTGCTTTTCAGCTTGTTTAGTTCTTTATATATACTGGATATGAGTCCTCTGTCAGATAAAGGGTTAGTGATGATTCTTTCCCAATATGTAGGCAGTCGCTTTGTTTTGATGACGGTGTCCTTTGCTTTACAGAAGCTTTTCAATTTCATGAGGTCCCATTTATTGATTGTTGCTCTTAGAGCCTGTGCTGTTGGTGTTCTGTTCAGGAAGTTTTCTCCTGTACCAATGAGTTCTAGGGTATTCCCCACTTTTTTTTCTAGCCGATTTAATGTGTCTGGTTTTATGTTGAGGTCTTTGATCCACTTGGACTTCAGTTTTGTGCAAGGTGATAAGTATGGATCTATTTGCATTTTTCTACATGTAGACATCCAGTTTGACCAGCAACATTTGTTGAAGATGCTATCTTTTTTCCATTGTATGGTTTTGGCATCTTTGTCAAAAATCAGGTGTCCGTAAGTGTGTGGGTTTATTTCTGGGTCTTCTGTTCGATTCCATTGATCCACCATTCTGTTTCTATGCCAGTACCATGCAGTTTTTATAACTGTTGCTCTATAGTACAGCTTGAGATCAGGGATGGAGATACCTCCAGAAGATCCTTTATTGTAGAGGATTGTTTTAGCAATTCTCGGTCTCTTGTTATTCCATACGAAGTTGAGAATTTTTCTTTCCAGGTCTGTAAAGAATTGTGTTGGCAATTTGATGGGAATTGCATTAAATCTGTAGATTGCTTTTGGCAAGATGGCCATTTTTACTATGTTAATCCTGCCAAGCCATGAGCATGGAAGATCTTTCCATCTTCTCATATCTTCCTCTAATTCTTTCTTCAGAGACTTGAAATTTTTTTCATACAAGTCTTTGACTTCCTTGGTTAGGGTTACACCAAGGTACTTTATGTCATTTGTGGCTATTGTGAATGGTGTTGTTTCTCTAATTTCTTTCTCAGCCCTTTTGTCTTTTGTATACAGGAGTGCTACTGATTTTTTTGAGTTAATTTTGTATCCGGCCACTTTGCTCAAGGTGTTTATCAGCTGTAGGAGTTCCCTGGTAGAGTTTTTGGGGTCACTCATATATACTATCATATCATCTGCAAATAGTGATAATTTGACTTCTTCCTTTCCCATCTGTATCCCCTTGATCTCCTTCAACTGTCTTATTGCTCTAGCAAGGACGTCCAGCACTATGTTGAAGAGATATGGAGAGAGTGGGCAGCCTTGTCTTGTCCCTGATTTCAGTGGGATTGATTTACGTTTCTCTCCGTTCAGTTTGATGTTGGCTATAGGCTTGCTGTAAATCGCCTTTACTATGTTTAGATATGTGCCTTGTATCCCTGATCTCTCCAGTACTTTAAACATGAATGGATGTTGGATTTTGTCAAATGCTTTTTCAGCATCTAGGGAGATTATCATGTGGTTTTTTTCTTTCAGTTTGTTAATATGGTGGATCACATTGATGGATTTCCATATATTGAACCACCCCTGCATACCTGCGATGAAGCCTACTTGGTCATAGTGGATAATATCTTTGATGTGTTCTTGGATTCGGTTTGCAAGTATTTTGTTAAGTATTTTTGCATCAGTGTTCATAAGGGAGATTGGCCTGAAATTCTCTTTCTTTGTTGAGTCTTTGTGAGGTTTAGGTACCAAGGTGATTGTGGCTTCATAGAATGAGTTTGGTAATGTTCCTTCTGTTTCTATTTTGTGGAATAGTTTGAAGAGAATTGGAGTTAGCTCTTCTTTGAAGGTCTGGTAGAATTCTGCGCTGAAGCCATCTGGTCCTGGGCTTTTTTTGGATGGGAGACTTTTGATGACTGCTTCTATTTCTTTGGGGGATATAGGACTATTTAATTGATTTACCTGGTCCTGATTCAGCTTTGGTAAGTCAAATCAATCAAGAAAATTGTCCATTTCATTTAGGTTTTCAAATTTTGTTGAGTATAGACTTTTGAAGTAAGTCCTAATGATTGTTTGGATTTCCTCAGT
>NW_026596051.1:1686835-1691704 GCF_907164565.1 Psammomys obesus
AATTATTTCTTCTCTGAAGGCCACAAGCTGTTTGGCTGCATCTTCCCATATTTCTTCACGGATGGCCCTAATTTGCTTGTCTTTATCTTCCTCCATTTCTTTACGGATAGCCATGATCTGTTTGGTTTTATCTTCCTCTAATTCTTTACGTATTTTATCTGTTTCCTCTATTATTCTCTTCATCAACATAGATGTAAGGTCATCTTCTTGATTTTCTATTATGCTGCATTGTTCAGGGCTGTTTGCCCCTGGATGGCTGGGTTCTGGAGATGCCATATTGCTCTGTCTTTTGTTGGTTGAGCCTTTACGCTGACCTCTACCCATTGGGCTGATTTAGGTTTTGGCTGTTAGTTTCTGTGCTTCCTGGAGTCCTGAGGTAGGGAGTATCCCCTTGGCCGGAAGATGATTTTTCCTGAAGGAGTCCTTCTCTGCTTTTTGGTTATGGTCACTGTATGGCCAGTGTTTCTCCGGAGATGCCACTGCTCACCTCAGGTTTATAGCCCTGAGTAGTAGCTGTGGTCTATGTTAGGCAGGGGGGAATCTCCTCTTACCCATAGAAGTTCTCAAGACAGCTGCCCCACTGCTGGGTTTCTTGTTATAAATTTAGTGTGCTGCTGCTCACTAAATTTCCATGTACAGTCCTCTTGAAGAAACTGCTGATTCCCTAGCTATGGGGTTTTCTCCCAACAGGGAAACTCAGTCTGTTATCCTGGGGCGCACAGTTCTGTCTGAGAAAGTGGGAGGTGCACTCAGCAAGTCTCTGGGCCAAAGGCTGATTGCTCTGCTCTGGACCTGGAGAATGTGCACCTAGGTTGAGTTGGCGCCTGGGGGCACTGTTCTGGTCTGGAGGCTGGGTGCCTCACTCTGGACCAGAAGCTGTGTGTCTCTGTCTGGGATGGCGGCTGCAGGCACTGCTCTGGTCCAGACGCTGTGGGTGCAGCCCTCTTGAAGGACCGGGGATTCCCACAGTTTTGTCAGTCTAGCTAGGGATAACTGGTTGATCCTTGGCACAGTATCTGAGGGCTGCTGTAATGGCTCTCTGGCTTTTGTAGGTCTGAGGATGCAGCTGTGTGTCCCAGCGCTAGGGGAACTCAATAATGGAGGCAGAGCACAGCGCTCCTGCCTGCACTAGAGTCTGCGTGAGTCCAGGAAGTGTTTTGGTGCTGGGTGTCCTAAGCATTAGAGCTGCTTACCCCCTCCACTGGGGGTTTCCTCCTGCCAGAGACATGCAGTCTGGTGCCCTGGTGCCCTGGTGCCCACAGTTCTTATCTGAGGCGGTGAATCAGGTGCGCAGGCAGGGCTCCTTGCAGGTGCCTGTGTCCAGGCTCTGGGTCTGGGCTGGCTCTTGGGGTACCCGTGGAACCTGAGTCTTTTCCAGGGGATGTCTGGGTAACCTGAGGTCTGTCCCAATTGTTTCCTGCTCCGTGGGGTTATCTCTCGACTGGGAAATCCAGTCTATGGTGTTGTGGGCCCACAGTTCAGTCTGGGACCGTGACCAGATCGCGCTGGGGTGTAGCTCTGGGCTGGGGACCAAGCGCCTGGCGGAACCAGGATCCCTTCCGCAGTTTAGCTGGGTGAGTTAAAGCTGATTGAATCCCCCACTGTGGGGTATCCTCTCACCTGTGAAACACAATCACTTGTGTTTTATGGCCACGAGTTCTGATTGCTGGTCACTGTGCCAATCCTGCTGTGCTGCTCCTCACAATGAGAGTCCTCCTGGCGCAGCCATCTTGCCCCTGAGGGAGGACTCTTGCTAAAATGCTCAATTCCTATCCAGAAAGGCAAAGAAGCTGGACATCAGAAGAAGTAGAAAAGAGGGAACAAGTCAGAAGCCTGACACAGAGGACCTCTGAAAAGCTCTGCCCTGCAGACTATCAATGTAGATACTGAGACTTATGGGCAACCTTTGGGCAGAGTGCAGGAAATCTTAGGAAAGAAGTAGAAAACAGTAAGATCTGGAGAGGACAGGAACTCCACAAGGAAGGCAACAGAACCAAAAAATCTGAGCACAGGGGTCTTTCTTGAGACTGCTATTCCAACCAAGGACTATGCATGGAGATAACCTAAGACTCCTGAGCAGGTGTAGCCCATGGCAATTCACAATCCAAGTGGGTTCCATTGTAATAGGAACAGGGACTGTCTCTGACATGAACTGATTGGTCTGCTCTTTAATTACCTCCCCCTGAGGGGGAAGCAGCATTACCAGGCCACAGAAGAAGACAACTCAGCCACTCCTGATGAGACCTAATTGACTAGGATCAGAAGGAAGGAAAAGAAGACCTCCCCTATCAGTGGACTTGGGGAGGGGCATGCATGCAGAGGGTGAAGGAAGGGAGGGATTGGGATGGGAGGAGGGAGGGAACCACAGGGGGGATACAAAGTAAATAAAGTGTAATTAATAAAGAAAAAATTGTTCCCAAGGGGGAAAAAAAGGAAAGAAAAAAAAAAGAAATTATCCTCAAATTCTTTCTTTCATTGTGTGTGTCTGTGTGTATGTGTGTGTGTGAAGAGGCACAGTGTTATATACACACCTTTGTTATTCATCTTGCCTCATTGAAACTTCATGCTTAATAAAGAGTAACTCTTAATGTACCACTCTCTCAAGTCTCTAAAAATCCATGATTCTCCTCTCTGCCTTTATTATTTGTCTTTCTAAAAGAATTCATATTTTATTATGTTGTCCAGATATGTTTCAGGTTCTGTTTAAAATCTTAGCTAACACTAAAGCTTAATCCTCCTATGATTTCATTATTTTTGGATCAGAAAGGTCTGTACATTATCATTGAAAGGCATTTTGGAAAATTAAAAACCGAAATTATTCAGAGGAAAATGTCCTCTGAAAAAAAATTTGGATTGTATCTGAGCTATTTATATGCCTGGAGATGGCCTTCTTAATGTCCTGGCCACTAGATCTGTAATTATTTCAACTTTCTCCAGTCAGCACACAGGAAGTGAACATCTTATTCAAGAGCAGTGCACGCCATAGAACATGGCGGTAAAGCTTCTGCCCAGTTAACCTGTGTAGCCTCTTGGCAGCCAAGTTATATAGCACATGAATGATACGGCATTCTAAGACCAGGGACTCACTAGATGACCTGTGGACATAATATCCTGAAGTAAGCTAGTATTCCAGGACCACAATTTATTTGTGATATCACACAGCTATCCACTCCTAATAATTAAAAATTTGTGGATTCAAGGAGAAATACATATTATGTATAATATATTGACCTATTTCATTTTGGAGCCTTATAATACCAAGTCATTTACAGAATGCATCTGCTGGCCACCTATGTTAGGTCTAGAACACAGAATTTTCACCTTCATAAAAACAGGACTCTGAGCTATACTTAGCATTCCAATTATATTATACTTTGTTTAAAACACATCAGGGATGAATTATCCAAAAGGAAATCTCAGGTTTCTAGTAAATCTGAAGCCTATTGTTACAAACATTGATATTCAATGAAATATATATGAAAAAATTTTTACTTTTTGTACATATATTTTTAAAAAGTATTGGCACTCTATCTGAAGATATAAGATATGAAATATGAGATATAAGATATAATTTATATAAGGAATAAAAGTGAGGAAGATAAAAATTGTGCATGGTTCATATATGCATACATATATGTACATAAAACATAATACATTAAAAGAATATGTATATGAACATGTAACATTCATAGGTATAGACAGATATGTACAACATTTCTAATAATAAATAGTTGTTTTCATGTTCAAATGAATTTCTATATTACTTTCACTTGGTGATAACATGGCTTTAGTGCAATGGGAAAATACTAAGTTATGAATAATAGTACCAAGGTCAATTACTAAAGAAACAGAAATAAAATTTAAGTGAATGTGTATAAAACTACAGGGTGATTTTTTAAATGTGTATCTTAAGTAAATAAGGAGTAAAACAGATCTCCTTCTAAACAGGTGTCACTCATACACAATGGTATGAGATGGACAGTGGTAGAGTGTTTCTCCATCATGGTCAAGGCCATTTTTAAAGTGTAGAGATGCTATGTGGGGAAGATATTTTATCATGTTAGGGCCTTAGCCTGAGCACAACTTCTTTTTTCTTCAAAGAACAAATTGTTCCTTATTAAAAATGTAGTATGTATGCACACTCACACACACAAATATGCATACACACAGAGAGGGGGGTCATAAACAGACATAATTCATAATCACATCCAAGAGTTATGAAATGGGTGCCTTGCTGTGTAATTTCCAAACACTGTATTTTAACTGCCTGAAGAATCAGTTTCCTAAACGCACTGTATTGCTGTGTTACACAGGGTCATCTTCTCTTGCCAGATAAAGCTGTAGTATGCATCTGTAGCTTCCAAACATTCTGTGCAAATCCCCTGATTGTTTGTGTTTGTGTGGACTCATACACACATTGAAGTAAAATCAAAGTACAACGATTGAAATGGTGAAATTTCACATGACCTCAAAGTTATGTCACATCAATTTCGAATCATTAGAGTCATGGGCTTTTGGTTTACAAGAGTTAGAGAATCTTAAGAGAAATGCAGAAATTTGGTTGCCCCACAGACTAAATACATCCCAAAGCAACTTAATTGGCATTTTGTAACTGAAAGTTCCCATGCTATGAAATCATCCAGTTCCTTTTCTTTGAATTACTAGTTTAAATTATGTGCCTAACAAAATTATTTACTGTGAAAAAATCCATTAAGAGAATTCTATTACAAATTTCCTCACAGCTTTTCCAAGATTTTTGACTCACACCATTTATTCAGGACATATTCCGAGGATGTTTATGAAGTGCTTGACTGTGTAGGACAGTAGAGATCTGGCAATGAACAGTCATTACCTGGCCTTCAGGAAGCT